>NC_141775.1:14165586-14468086 GCF_051362555.1 Lingula anatina
GCTGAATCACCACAATTTACCCTTTTAACTATGGGGAATGTCGCAGTTATCACAAATTGTTTGTTTGAATTACGTAAGTCGATACTGTCGATACAATAATTGACAATTAAATTTATCTGAAACATCACACACATTGCAACTGTTACCTGTAAGACAGTCTAACTCAACGACCATAAGTGATACTTAAAACGGGGCCGTAGCAATAGTCCGAAGGTTCAATAGTCCGAAGGTTCATTGGTCCGAATGTTCACTACAGAACATTCGGACCAATGAACCCTTGATTAAAAAACCGATAAAAATGTTACCGTTTTTCAGACCAATGAACCTTCGGAGCAATGAACCTTCGGACTATCGAGACGCCCCCCTTAAAACTATGGGAAATGTCGCAGCTTCCGGTATTGCAATTTGTTTGTCTAAAGATAGTCTAACCCGCCTACCTCACTGGACATCTTAAACTGTTGGAAACGTCAATCCTATCACAGTTTGTAAGTTTAATTTACATAAGATGGTCCTTCTTAACAACCACAATTGATATTTTATTGAAAACTGTCAAAATTACGTACAGTAGGTTTGTCCAACTGCCACAATTGATGCTTGCAACCATCACAATTCATTCCTCTAAATTACATAACTCGATCCAGCCCAACTACTACACTTGACACTTTAAACCATGAGAAACGTCGCACCTATCACTGATGACCCATATCCTTTACATAAGATGGTCCAGATCAACAAATACATTTGACCCTTTAAACTATATGGGAAAAGTCGCCGCTATCACAAATCGTTCATCTGAATAACATAAGTTGGCACAGCCCAACTTCATCAATGCCACTTTAACCTATGGGAAATGTAGCACCTGTGGCAATTGGTGTGTCTAAATTATGCATATTTGAGCAACTCAACTGTGGCAGTTGACAATTTAAACTGGGAAATATTACACCTCTCACAATCGTTTTATCCGATTTATATACAGTAAGTTTATCCAGCTTAAGGATATTGTCACCCTTCGCCCCAAACTCCTTATTTACTGCCTATCACACATTTTTGGTAATAAATAAATCTTCAGTGATCAGTGATTAAATCAAGTGACATTTACACGTCATCTTACGGGTGACGTCATAATTGTGATTTTGCAGTAGAAACTGAAATTTCTCTTTTACCTGAGCACCCATGATCACCGTTTCAACGCTGATTTAATGACACCATTTAGTACTCCAAAATCCTTCCAGCGATTTTTCTAAAAAGTCTTAGATCAGATTCTATGGCTGCATTCACATCGAGAAGAGCCGAGGCTCACCAAAGCCACGACCTAAATATGGCGGACGTACATGCACACTTAATTTTTCTCAGGTAGCTTCCGGGCAAATGGAGCCGAATTTAATGACTGTACCCCCGCAAGGATGATGCTTGTGAGAGGCAGAGAGACTATTAAAAGATTAAGCGGATTTCCTTTCATGTACGTCCTCCATATTTAGTTCGCAGCTTTGTTGAGCCTCGGCTCTTCTTGATGTGAATGCAGCCTATCTCTGATAAAGCAAAATAATACATTTGTTTAATGCAAATCTGTTATTACAGGCTCCTTATTCCATAACAAAAACATTTAAACCAAAACACTGGCACGGGATTGTAGTTCATACTCTTGCGGGCCACTATGCCAATTTTTGCCCCATACCGATTGCTATCTCACCTCAAAATAGAAAGGTGTTAAATAGACGATTAAAGCTTTGAGTTGCCTATGCTTATACATTGCAATGAAATAATATAAACGCCTATTTATTTTATATTTTCAAGTTTTTTCATTGTTTTATGATCACAAAGATAGATGCATTATTGAATAATTAGATGCAGGAAAAAACTCACTTTCAGTATCTGGATGATAATAAAGGGTAACAATATCCTTAATGACCACATTTGACCATTTAAACTATTGGAAATGTTGCAGCTATTGCATTGAGTTTGTCTTACTGTCAAGCCATGCTGCCGAAATTGTCAATTTAAACTATGGAAAACATCCCACCTATCACAATTCATTCACCTACATTACATAAAACAGCCTGGCCTAACTACCTCAGAGATTCTTTTAACTATAAGTCAAATGTTGACACAATAGCAATTTGTCTTTATTACTTCCAGCTCCAGCCTCCAGCTGAAAGTTCCAGCTTCCAGTCCAGCTCAATTACCACAACTGACACTTAAAATTAGGGAAAACATGACCCCTTTCAATAATAGACAATCTAATTAACTTACATAAGACCAACTTAACTACCACAATTTATCTAAAGGAAACATTGCAAATGATGTAAAACAATCCAGCTCAACTACCAAAATTAAACTATGGAACACAATGCACCTTACACAATTGGTCCATCTCAACTACAACAAATTGACCACAAATTCTCAAAGTCATACCCAGCAGGCAAATCATGTTGTTTCAACATTGAAACAATGTTGAACTATAACATTGACAAGATGTTGGATTAATGTTGGATTTGAAAGTTGGATCAGTGTCAAATAACAACGTTGTATCAATGTCAGATAACAACATTGTATCAATTAACCCCAGCTGTTAGACAACATTCTTGCATGAAAAGTCATTAAAATGACCTGTTTTTATTTTTGGTACAAAACACAGGTATACAATTATAACGTACACTGTAAAAACATCTAAGTGCCTGCTTTGTCTCATTATTTCAAGGCATTTAGCTCCTAAGCATGTTACATGCTTTTAGACTGGATGTGTTTAGCAGTACTAGGACGCATTTGATGGCTAAATATATGTCGATCAAGTGTACAATGTATATGTATGGCCTATAAGTTATGATTTCCCAGGTTAGAGAGAGAGAGAGAGAGAGAGAGAGAGAGAGAGAGAGAAAATATATATATATATATTTATATATAAGAAAGTCACAGTCACCTCAACCTGTCTATCTATCTATAGCAGGGTACCATGAACTGTCAACAGTGTTAAACATCACTCCATCACACTTACATAAACTTATTCATCCTTGTGTTAGCTGACCTTCTGAGGAAGTTTATTGGAATGTATTTCTAAATAACAAGTTAAGAAAATTCACTAGTTCACTAAAGACACAAAATTTCTACTTTAAAGCACCGTTTTTAATATTTTGATAAAGTTTGTTACAGTATTGATAAACATAGTATCACGTTTTCAATAATTAATATCTTAAATTATGATCCATGTCTTGCATCACGATGACCTAACAACAATGTCGAGTCAACGTCACATTACAACAGCATTTTGATGTGGCTGGATCAACACTGATTTGACATTGAATTTCGGAAGATCAATGGCGATTAAACGTCCCAACCTGTTTTCAACGTTGATCAAATGTCAAAAGTGTTGCTGTTTGGGGGACAGAGGTCATGTGACTTATGGATTTTCCACACAGTTTGTATTGGGCGTACAATAAATCTGCTCATCAAAAACAGTTCGTTTTGCTATATTTAAACAACCTTCTTACTTCAAGATGGACTACCCCCCAAAGCACTGAAGAGATACAAGACAAACTGGAGTTTAGCAGTTTGGAGATTTGTCTGTACAAATTCCCTGCAGATGCCTGGGTGAATAATCCAAAGGACATTGAAAGTACCATTTTATTAAACTAAAGACCCCCACAGTGCATTATAAATCAGTATAAATGACCTCTTTATTTTACCCCAGAAGTTGGTTACTATTGGTCTTCATTTTTGTATCATGCATCCTTTAAAACTGCAACAGAGATTTCTGGGGTTCTACATGTCCTAAACTCTCAAAGTCTCCAGGTTGTAACACCAACAGAATTTATTTTACTTACTATATAAAAGTTACATGGTACAATTTAAGGTCAATTTTGAGCTTCAACCCAACCTTCTGTTTTCAGTATCACTGAGATTTTCACGTACATCTTTATCAATTAAAATGTCAACCATTTATATTATATACTGATTAGTTTAATCGCTTCAAATCCAAGTCCAACCCCACAAGGTGAACACTAACACGGACTCCTTATAATGCGCATCTAAAAGATAACCAGGCTTGAAACCAGAACAGTAAAATGTGAACTTCAAAGGTATGAAATATTATCTAAAGCTACTTATACATAGTGAATAAATAATATGAAGACTTAAAAGTATTATTAAAAAATATTTTCCAATACTGTAGTGGCTGAAACATTCCTCTTTCCTCACCTAAAATCATATATTTATATGTCATACAGGGAAAATGCTCTGGCTTAAAAAACCTTAACTCTCCTTGTCAAGACCTCGTTATAAATATCGGTACCACACAGATTAACTTGTATGAGGATACAATGGAGGAAAGAAAAAAACGTGAGCTAATCATACACTGTGCCCTGCCACACAGAGTAGGGACAAAAAAGGCATGATTATGTGACACTACAATTAATAATAGTAATTTGACTCTGCAGGGCCGTAGCCTCCGGGGGGGCAGCTGCCCCCCCTGGGATTTGAGGTGCAAAAAAATAATTGCAAAGGTAAAAAAAATAATTCTGATTGAGCAATAAATAACAGTTAAAATGCACCAGAATGCAGTATTATACATACAGTTTTTAAAAATTCTCCACACCCCCCCTCTTCGGGGGCTTCGCCCCCTCGTGTCCGCTTACTGCCCCCCCCCTAGCATTTTGCTCAGGCTACGGCCCTGCTCTGTAATTATTTAAAAACTAATCCAACATTTAAGCTACAGGTTACTCCTTTTATTAAGATGACATGTACAATAACATTTCCCTTCATGTAATCCTGCTCAGGAAGCCAAAGGCAACATATTTAGTTTATTTAATAGCAAATGCCTAATGTCTGAACAATTTACATTGTACAATGTACCAGTACTTTATTCATCTGTTAATTGCTCAGACATTATAGGCATTTGCTATGAAATGAACTAAAAAGTACTGGTACAATGTACAGTGAACAGACAAGCAACATCATTATTCATTACACTGGTCTCAAGTACTATGAATTGTAATGTTACCTTGAACATGTATTAATTGTTACCTGCACTGTCTTTATCACCAGTGGCCAATCCTGGTAGATTATTTATACATAACCACTGCATCATCACTGTCAGTGTCAGTGCAGGTACAATTTTAATTGTTAAAACAGGTGAATAGAGGACTTGATTGGCAAGTGAACAGATCAGCAACAGGACTAATTACAGTGTTATTCCTCACATAATGTCATAAATGATAATGTTACCTTAAAATGAATTTATTGTGTAGGTACTTGCAATTCTGTATGCCAAGGGCACCTAGGCCAACATGTGCTTGCAGGCTCTAAGTGTAGTATAATAGATTCTGTGGGTTTCCTACATAGAATTAGGGTATAACACATTGTATAAAATTATCACTATAAAAATAATCAATTTTAATTACTAAGTTTTGAAAAATGAACATTTTTCAGATAAATAAATTCACAATTCTTTTAATGAGAAAAAATTCTTAATGGTAGTTTTTAAATTGTCATAGAATGTTTTGTGAAGATGCTCAAGTCTATGTACTTTTTACTAAAGATTTTGTAATGCACATGCGTGTACATGTACAAGCAATGGTGAACATTTCAGTACAATTAAACAAATCAAAATGAAATGTGTATTGTGCTTGGAATACAAATGCATGTTTTCCACACGTATTATATGCCATATAAACACTGCAAATTAGAGTCATAAATAGGGATTTCAGTATCATAGGCCCCATTTCCATAGATTTTTAGATCGATCTATCCTTGTGGGGAGTCTCACTAGATTACTGTCAGCTTGGCCGGCTTAAGCGTCTGCCCTGCCTACTAAAAGCTGCAAGGGGGTAATTAACTATGGTGCCCGCACAGCTGACTGCAATTTAGCGTGAACCCCCAGGTAGTTAGGTCGATCTAAATCTTAATCTCTAGATCATTCTAAATCTCAGGGAAAGCACCCATAGTCTCCACATCCGACAGGGGTTCATCTTCTACTTTACATAAAAGTCTAATGTGCACTTCAATCATCTCACATCATCCACAGTAGATCCATAACTGAAAGGAAAAACATTTTTATTTAAACTGTTATTTAACCTCTCTTTAATCTGTATTTGTAAATAATTATAAGGTGTAAAAATTTCATTGAGCTTCGGCACACACGTAAAACTTGAAAACTAATTATTCACATAATTATAAGTTTTCACTATCACTGTTATCATTGTCACTATTTTCTACCCATACGTGTACCTCCTTACTATTTATACTATCTATGCTGATTGGTTAATGGCTGGGACCACATACTCATGCCACCACCCACACCTAGTCCCACATAACCTGTCTGCAGACCTACAGCTGCAGCATTTCATTAAAAACTTGAATTACCTTGTACATCCTGATTTACCTGACCAGTTAAATTTATATTTCAGTGTACCTTTCTGTACCCTAATTTCAAAACATCCAAATACTGTATCTGATTTTGATCTGCCTTTGTCCACATCTGACTAATAAAATAAAACAAGGTAGCAAAGCTGTCAAATGTACAGACAAAAAGTAGAAAATAATAATAAGCAAAACAGACAACTGTCAATTATGATGCAATCATACATTATGTACATTAGACTTCATTGCAAAGTCAACATCACATAAAGCTTCAGACCCTTGAAGTCCAAGTTCACACTTTGAAAATGCTAGACTGAGAAGAATAGAAAGTGCAGAAATTTAATTAAAAAATGATAATCCAATAGAGCTGTTAGGGGGTAGTTATCTTTTTACCCGTTAAGTCGATAGCAATTTACTGAGACTCCCTAGGGAGATCCAGATGGATCAATCTAGGCATGGGAACCCAGTCATAAGTAACATGGTTTTCCCTAAATGGTCATCATAGGTCAGTGTCCAAAATAAGGTTTTCTTCAATTCTGATGGATTATTACATAATGCTTAACAGCATAATGCTTATCAATTTATAATAATAAAATATAAGTATCTAGATGTTCAGAAAATGTGGCTAGCAAAGGTCTTCAAACCCATGGAGGTTCCAAGCCAATATGTGATTTTTTTTTATTCAGTAGCAAATAAATATTCAATCTTACAGTTATTGCCTATGAATCACACACAAAAACAAACAATCATACACTTACATACTTGTACTCTCTCTCTCTCTCTCAGTATAAAAAGGTTGTACAGTTACAGTATTGTATAAAAGGGTAGAAATAGAGATTGACAATCCATGTTGCTAACCTCACAATTGAAATACTAAGAGGTATATCCTTAGCTAGTTGCTTGTCAATTAAGTTGTAATATGCAATCAATATTTTCCCATTTTCTTTTAACATGTTGTAGTTTTTTGTCGGTCTACATATACAAAGAATTTAAACAAATATTTCTGTAGTATTTAACATATTGTTTAGTTCCTTTCCCATGTTGGGATTTCTTTTCGTTCTACATATACTAACATATATCTTAATTATTAAGATAAGTAAATAAAAACTTTTATATCACAGGCTTGCACAAGCCCAAGTATAAAAATCTAAGATCTCTCAATGACCACACCTAAATTATCTTTTACGGAACAAATGACACACGTCCAAACATTCTGTACATGTGAGCAATCCCAGAAAACATGAAGAATAGTTTCCCTAGCAGCATTGCAAAATTCGAACTGTTCTGATTCTTTTTAAACTAGAAAAGCACTCAGAGAGCGCAGACCTCCACCAAGGCAGCAAAGTCTCCATCCAATGCCGTTTCACCCCTTTCAATATTTTTGCTTATTGATTGAATATTGATCTGGATGACCACCAAAAATTAATTATCTGTTCCTTGGCCCACTTCTGACAATTCCCGAAAATTTAATCAAAATTGGTCCATAACTTGTTTTTTTTATTATTGATTGATTATTGATCCGGATCACCACCAAAAACTAATCTGTTTCTTGGCCCACTTTTGACAGTTCCTGAAAATTTCATCAAAATCGGTCCATAACTTTTTGAGTTATGTTGATGACAGACAAACAGACAGACAAACAAACAGGGGTGAAAACATAACCTCCTTGGCGGAGGTAAAAATGTTCATAAGATAAACATTGGTACTGAATATTCTGTGATTTATTCTAAATTGAAGCATCTGCAGTTTCATGTCATCTGTTTCTTGGAAGGATCTAAATATTAGTTGCCAATCCTCATTATTTAAGGACTTTTTCATATTCTCATGCCATTTACCTATACTTTTGTTTGGTGATACAGTGTGGCCTTGGAGGAATTTTCTGTAGAAATACCTGGATGGTTTGGTAACTTTTTAAATCAAGTCAATTATTTCGTGGGATACAATGTGTAATTTTCTTCCATGAGTAGAGATAGTTTTATGCCATTCAGATGGTGTGCTCTTTTGAATACCCAAGTATTCCAAAAAGTTTTTTCATTTATTTTAATTCTTTATTTTTTTCCATAATGGTTGTGATAGGATTTCTTCTGGGGTTATACTGGGGCTTTCCTGAATTTCACTCAAAGAATCAAGGGGTTATTAGTTGCTTGTTGTACTAGTGTTTTTAATCACCTTTTGTCAAGGTCCATATTTTATGACCCCCGATTTCTGACTGTTTACTGAGAAAAAGCACTTTTCACTTACTTTCTTCATCCAAAAGTCTTTTTAGCCATGAAAGTTTTAGTGCCTCAGTAAAAAGTTTTATTTGTGGTACCTTAAGCCCTCCATTTTCGTAATCAGACACTATTGTTGCTCGTTTTATTTTGTCTCTTTCCCCATTTCAGATAAAGTTAAATATTATTGTATCCATAGTTTTAAAGATATGGTCTGGGGGTTTGGCAGGGCAGTTAGTATATCCACCAAAATAGGAAATATTACGGTTTTCACCACTGTTACCTTTCCTTTTATTGAAAGATTTCTCAAGGACCATACTTCCAGGATATTTTTTTATTTTTGCAATTTTTTTTCTATAAAATTTTAATTTTAATTAAAATTTCACAATGGTTAATTTTTTTCAATTCATATTTTATACCAAGCAACTAAAATGCACCTGCATGATTCAATTTTATTTCTTTTTCAGTTTTGATTTTTTTTATAACATCCTCTTTTGGCCTCAATCCATATTGCTTCTGTTTTTTTTTTTGAAACTGGCTCTGAGGCCTGAGCACTCAGAGAATGCAGCCATTAAGTAGAGGACCCTGTTCAAGGAGAACTCATCATCCCCCAGTATAAGAGTTGTATCATCTGCATAAGACGTAATAAGAAACTCCGTATTGTTTATATTGATTCCATTAACATCAGGGTCTAATTGTGGCCAAGAAAATTTCTAAACAAAGAAAAAGATATGGGGACAAGGGGTCTCCATGCTGTACACCCCTTTTTACTCTAAAGAACTACGAAAGATGGTCATTATTTTGTAAAGTCAGTGTATAAAGTTTTAACCCACTGTATCATTACTGCAATACTGGTAAGTGAAAAATGCCAATGTGTGAAAAATGAAATTTTCACAAAAAAAAACTGTATAAATTCCAGAAAAATTAACCAATCAGAATGGTTTTTCAACTGAAGCTGTACATGTATTTTAGTCCTTTGTTTCTTTCTTGTAAGTTTGAAAAGAGTTAGTGACATGGTTTTCCTCAAATGGTCACTATGGCAGCAGTGCCCAAAATAGGTTTTCTTCAATTTTGATGCAATATTACATAATGCTTAACAGAAAAATCACCACCTATTTAATTATGCACTGCAGGTAACATGGATATTTAGAAAATGTTACTAGCAAAGATCTTCAGGCCAATGGAACTTCAAAGTCACACCTCGAAAACGCCAAAATGTACCAGTGCACAAGAGTTACAGGGTTACCACTTAATATGGAATATTATTTTTTGGCGAATAAATTTTCTACAAAATATTTAATTTCTCTCTAACTACTTTAAATCCAAAGCTGAGGTGTCTTTTCATGTGTAGCCAGATGTGTTAACTAATTACAACACAACTCTCGAAACAATTGATGCATGCAGTTGCATGTTCTGTGGTCAGAAATGTGAGGGTGGTCTTTTCGGCAATGTCTGCCCTTGTATAAAAACGCATGGGTTTGGTCAATCTTTGGAGCGTGTTTAGAGAAGCAACGAAGGGATCGCTCTGAGACTTGACAGGTACCTTAGTGAAGATATGGTACGACAACAAAGCAACGCAGCTTACTATGGGATTCTTGCTCTCAGAGAAAATGGCCAGAAACGGACAACCATTGCCAGGTAATTCAACATTTATCAGGAACCGTTTGTGAAATCCTCCAAAGAAATGCTGCTACTGGGGCACCTACTCCAATACCTCGACCAGGGTGTCCGCGTATCACACCAAGAAGACAGGATCGCCTTCTCCTTAGTGGACGCCGTGCTGGTCGTACAAAGGCAACCAGTGTCCTCAGAAAAGAGAGGCAGAATGTCATTCAAACGCCCGTTTCAAGGTCCCACGTGAACAAGAGATTACTGCAAGCCGGTTATTTTGCACGAAGGCCAGTAGGGAAACCACTGTTAACAGCAGGTCATATACAGCGACGTCTGCAAAGGGCTGGGGACCACGTGCGTTTGCAGCCAAAACACTGGAATCACATTGTTTTCAGTGATAAGGCCAGATATGGATTTTTTTAGGGTTGATCCTCAAATCCGTGTCCACCGACGTGTACGAGGGACATAAAACAATGATTGTGTACCTCCTAGGGTGCAAGCAGGGGATGGTAACGTCTCTGTTTGGAGAGCATTTCATGTCGGTGCCCAGAACCAGTTGGTTTTCCTAGGAGGCAACCTCATCCAGGATTCCTACAGAGACATTCTACAGCAAACAATGCTTCGATTGGTAAGATTCATCTTCAGGAACAACTTTGTGTACCAAGACGACTGCGCAACCCCACATCGAGGCCGCAGAATCACTGTTTTTCTTCAAAACCAATGGGTTCAGCAACTGCCCTGGCCTGCAAACTCTCCAGATATGAACCCAATTGAAAATCTGTGGGCGGAAGTAACTCACAGAATTAATAGCTATGGTCCTCGGCCGGTAAATAGTGATGAACAGCGACAGGCAAATATCACTGCTTGGAATGATATCCCCACCCAAACTCTAAAAAACGTGTCACAGGATATGCCATGTAGGATGAGGGCGCTGCAAGCGGCTGCTGGAGGTCATACCCGCAATTACTGACTTTTCATGATTTACTGTAGTGAGTTCTTTGACATGTGTGACATATCACTGTCTGGAGGCTATCATTTTCCTGAATATCTTATCTTAAAGTTTATACTGACATCAAACTGTTGATATGGTTTTCTGGGGGTGTTCCTTTCTTTTGAATAGCATCTTATGTCAGATTTGATATTATTGACCAAAATATCTCACAACAGAAGACTGGATGTTATTATCACTCAGTGACATACTTTTTTTAATGACTCTAGCCAAAAAAATTTAATCAGCACTCAAAAATAACAATGATAAAAAATATTCCATATTAAGTGGTAACCCTGTATCTATACTGAAATGAGTTTATTTATATTTTCAATACTTTTTTTACATAAAACAAAATAATCAATTTACTGTCCTTTTTATATGATCAACTGAGAAAATTGTTGAGATGGGACAATATCAATAGATCAATTTTACATGTTCAATTTGCTCCATTCTTAGATTAATTCAGAACATAGTGAATGATTGAATCTGACAAACTTCAATGTTATGAGTTCATTTCTGACACTTTATTATACAATACAGGATAACAGGTTTACAATCATTTTTACATAATCAGCCAACAGTATTGTTAAGATGCAGAAAATGTGAAAAGAACACTTTTACGTATCTAATTTAGTTCAATAATGAGACTGTTCACATACTTACGAATTGAATCTCATGAAAATCACATATATACAAAAACACATTACTTCTCTTAAAACTGAAATGATCAAGCTTATTTTGGAACATGATCTGTATACGAGTCCTATAAGTATACATGTTATCTGTTTAATGGTAGATAAAATATACTGAAAAAAATGTAAAACAAGAGCCTAACTTTTGTAAAAATGGTTCAATAAAGCTGATTAGTAGTCTTATCCTGTGAGTTTCAAGACAAAATGCCTGTTTTTTTTAAGAAGTGTTAGCAGTGTTACAAATAATAATAATAATAATAATAATAATAATAATAATTTATTGAGCATTAAAATGTGTACAGTTACATTTTACAAGCTCTCTAAACTACAGTTTAACATAAATTGTGCGCATACGCTTAAGTAAGTATAACTACTTTAGATCATTCCATTACCAAAATACATATAAGCTAACTACTTCATACATATAGCTGACAATATTAAGACACAATGTAATATATAATACTGGATATAGTATTTTGTACAATATGCATTTGCTACTTAGGCATAACTGACTGTATAAACTTGGCCACTGCTGATGCACTTGCACGACACTGTAGATTGAGAATTTGTATTATTTGCTGAAAAAAAAAGCATAACTTTTGAAAAAAATGTATCGATCATGCTGATTTTTGAACTTGACCTGTATTTTATGAATTTATTCATCATTTATTCAAATGAAAAAAACACTAAAATGCAGCAGAGGGGAGGGGATGCAAAACTGACTGCAGACAGTAAAATATCACCTTGAAATAGAAAATAACACACCAAACTAAAAGAAAATGAACTAATTAATTCCTATAATTCATAAAAAATTTTCAAGCAATCCAAAATAGAGCAAAAAAAACTTATATGCAAATTTTCAAATAAGGCTGACCAAAAAGTGATGTATAACCTCCACCTCTCTCTTACGTGCACACACACACACACACCCTAACACACACACATCATTCATCATTGAGATTATTTAAAGACAACGTAGCATGACAGGATGTATAAATTCCATCTCCTTCTAGCACACACACAAACCAATTCATCTTTAAGATTAAATGAAGAAACAGAAACATGACACACTGTTATAAATTGATTTTCCCCCTGGTCATGTAAGCCTGTGTTATGTGGAGCTCAAAATAAATTCTAATGTTATGACAAAACTGGATAAGCTGAACACTTGTTTGTTTTAAATTTCTTCTGTTTCTGACTTTAAATTAATACACAAGCTGTAGCTTCCAATATCAGCATGATTTCATACCTTAATTTTGTTTAGTTTTTTACATAAATTTTGAAGTTTATGAAGCTTTTAACACTAAATTCTCAAACACAAAAAAGGTCCACTCCTTCGATAAAAGACCCCTCCTCCCCTTTTGAAATTGCTTGCTAAGGGGCCTGCTGTGAGATGTGTTCAGAACACTGGGGTCTCTACTCTGCTACAGCAACCATCAACTCCAGTATTGGTGATAAAGCAGACCTTGAAGGCATGTGTGGTGGAAATGGAAAGGGACACTGAGCCAACACTTGAGAAATACTGCATTTTAGATGGTGATTCATATGCCCTAAAGGGCTACCAACCTACCTCACAGTAATATCCCTCCAGTCCTACTGAAATTCATAGCCAACCATCACCTCAGTCTCAGACAGAATTCATGTGCACTGGCCAAAGTATCCTGGAGCTCTGGGATGTTTTCTAGACAACTGAAAATGGACAATTAAAAACTGATTAACAGACTCAATGACGATGTTAAGCGGCAGTGTGCTATGAAATTTTCCCTGTATATATCAGGCAGGTGCTGGGGATGTGAACATGATGATAAAAAACTGACCTATACCAGTGATGCCATGATAGAATGTTACCATGTGAACCATAACTTGTGCATAACATGAGGCAAGTCATTCACATATGCCAGGGTACAAATAGGTACCATTGGAACAAGCCCATGCTACCAGATGGCTACAGGCTACATATGACTGATGAGGAGAAAGATAAATTAAGACAAGCTATTGGCTACAAAATAGACAGAAATGCAGTATGTGCTCTTTCAGCAATTTAATAGTAACAGCCAGAAGCAGAAGCAGGGAACCACTGATACTAATACATCAACAAACCCAAAATGTGTCACCATGTCAAGGAATTTCAGTGGCAGCTTGGACACGCGGTGCAGTCGTCAAGGTGAACAATGGACCAGGCCAGTCTACAGTGCAACTTGTGGGTCATTCTGGGGCCATCCTTGTCCACAATTCCTGTGTTCGGCGTTAGCTGAAAAGTGAAGATGAACAAGTGAAAATGAGAAAGGACTTTTAAATACAAGCCAAATACATGCAAAACAAGAACTGTTTTGAGAAAATATCTAATGTATGACTCAAGACCAAGTAAAGTTATCAGTACAGAAAAGATATTTGCATGACAAGCTGCCACAGAAATCCATTAGATGCCATCCAGATCAGAATAATAAAAAACATACTGAATTTTATACATACACTGTTGTCTGTTAGTTATTCATTAAATTGTTTTTTATGGATTGGGGGTGAAAGGTAGGGTTGATTTTAAAGTAACACTTAAAAGATTTGGCCAAATTTTAAGGGTCACACTTAAAAAAGTGGGGTTAATTTTATGGTTAGGGTAAGGGTAAGACATAGGGCTAGACTTAGGGCTAGCTAGGATAAAGATTAGGGTTAGCCTTAGGGACCATTCCCAGTCTATCTCCCTGGGGAGTTTACTAAATTCCCATCCACTTAAAGGGCTTAAATGTCTGTCACGCCTTGTAAAACTGTTAAGGGGTAATTACTTTACCCTCTAGCTGATTAAGACATTTAAGCTGGTTAAGTTGACAGTAATCTAGTGAGACTCCCCAGGGAGTTAGATCGATCCATATGGATCGGTCTGAGCATGAGAACCCAGTCCTAAAAGTTGGGCTTAATGTTAGGGTAATGATTAAAGGTAGGTTTACAGGACATACTTCAGATATTGCTCAGTGCAGGACACATAAATGTGTTTTGATATTGATCCATTTTAAGCATTACAGTTGCCATAGAAATTTAAAAAACATGCCATCCACTTTCCCTCTAGGTTACAAACCACTATAAAAAATCCCATTCACTTTCATTGTAATGTTTAATTCTTTCCTTGCTTCAACAAACACTTCCACCTACAACCTAAACAGTATACCTTACCAGTATAGCCATCCAGTCATAATAATTTCATTGTAAGTATGGTAACACAGTTTTTTTTCATAACGTTTGTGGTGGCAGTGCACAAAGCAGTTTTCTTGTCAATTTTGATGCAATATTACATACTGATTAAAAGTGAAATTACCACCAACTAAAATATCTAGCATAAATAACATGAATTTGTAGAAAATTTGATTTTTATTCAGTTTCATGCTCGTCAGAGTTCAAAGTCCCATGGTGAAAATGCCAATAAATTTCACAAAAATGTATAACTTAAGAAAAAGAAGCCAATTAACACTGCCTTTCCAACTCAGGCTGCATTTTAGTCCTAATTACTGTAAATACACTTATTGTGTCTGTATATAAAAATCAAGATATCTTATCAGCATAGCCTCCCAGTCACAAGAACTTTACTGTAAGGTGCTGCCCCCAAGCAGATGAAAAAAGCACTAAAATGCAGCAGAGGGGAGGGTATGCAAAACTGACTGCAGGCAGTAAAATATCACCTTGAAATAGAAAATAACACACCAAACTAAAAGAAAATGAACAAATTAATTCCTATAATTCATTAAAAAGCTTTCAAACAATCTGAAATAGAGGAAAAACCTCAATTTTCCCTTGTATGCAAATCTTCTTGCCTCAAAATTATCAAATAAGGCTGACCAAAAAGTGATGTATAATGTCTATCTCTCTCTTACACACACACACACACATACACACACACACACACACTTGCAGACAGGCACAAATGATGTCATCACTGAGATTATATGAAGACAACCTAGCATATGACTAGATGTATAAATTCCATCTCTCTCTCTAACACACACACACACACACAGACACACACGCACACACCAAGTCTTCTTTGAGATTAAGTGAAGACACAGAAGCATGACACAATGTTATAGTTCTAAACAGATATTCTCCCTGTTCACGTTGGCCTATGTGTTATGTAGAGCATTAAATTAATTGTAATGTTATGACAATACTTGATAAGATGAACACTTGTTTCTTTTAAATTTCTTCTGTTTTTGACTTTCGATTCATACAGCTTTCAATATCAGCATGATTTCATACCTTTATTTTGTTTAGTTTTTTACATAAATTTTGAAGTTTATGAAGCTTTTAACACTAAATTCTCAAACACAAAAAAGGTCCACTCCTTCGATAAAAGACCCCTCCTCCCCTTTTGAAATTGCTTGCTAAGGGATCTGCTGTGAGATGTGTTCAGAACACTGGGGTCTCTACTCTGCTACAGCAACCACCAAGTCCAGCACTGGTGATAAAGCAGACCTTGAAGGCATGTGTGGTGGAAATGCAAAGGGACATTGAGCCAACACTTGAGAAATACTGCATTTTAGCAGGTGATTCATATGCACTAAAGGGCTACCAACCTACCTCACAGTAATATCCCTCCAGTCCTACTGAAATTCATAGCCAACCATCACCTCAGTCTTGGACAGAATTCATGTGCACTGGCCAAAGTATCCTGGAGCTCTGGGATGTTTTCTAGACAACTGAAAATGGACAATTAAAAACTGATTTACAGACTCAATGATGATGTTAAGCGGCAGTGTGCTATGAAATTTTCACTGTATATATCAGGCAGGTGCTGGGGATGTGAACATGATGATAAAAAACTGACCTATACCAGTGATGCCATGATTGAATGTTACCATGTGAACCATTACTTGTGCATAACACGAGGCAAGTCATTCACATATGCCTGGGTACAAATAGGTACCATTGGAACAAGCCCATGCTACCAGATGGCTACATATGACTGATGAGCAGAAAGATAAATTAAGACAAGCTATTGGCTAAAAAAAAGACAGAAATGCAGTACGTGCTCTTTCAGGAATTTAATAGTAACAGCCAGAAGCAGAAGCAGGGAACCACTGAAACTAATACATCAACAAACCCAAAATGTGTCACCATGTCAAGGAATTTCAGTGGCAGCTTGGACACGCAGTGCAGTCTTCAAGGTAAACAGTGGACCAGGCCAGTCTACCGGTACAGTGCAACTTGTGGATCATGCTGGGGCCATCCTTGTCCCCAATTCCTGTGTTCGGCGCTAGCTGAAAAGTGAAGATGAACAAGTGAAAATGAGAAAGGACTTTTAAATACAAGCCAGATACATGCAAAACAAGAACTGTTTTGAGAAAATATCTAATGTATGACTCAAGACCAAGTAAAGTTATCAGTACAGAAAAGATATATGCATGACAAGCTGCCAAAGAAATCCATTAGATGCCATCCAGATCAGAATAATAATAAACAAATTGAATTTTTTACATACACTGTTGTCTGTTATTTATTCATTAAACTGTTTTTTATGGATTGGGAGTGAAAGGTAGGGTTGATTTTAAAGTAACACTTAAAAGAACTGGCTAATTTTCAAGGGTCACACTTTAAAAAGTGGGGTTAATTTTAAGGTTAGAGTAAGGGTAAGACATAGGGCTTGACTAAGGGCTAGGATAAGGATTAGGGTTAGTCTTAGGGACCATTCCCACAGATATTTGGATCAGTCTATCTCCCTGAGGAGTTTACTAAATTCCCATCAACTTAAAGGGCTTAAATGTCTGTCACGCCTTGTAAAACTGTTAGGGGGTAATTACCTTTACCCTCTAGCTGATTAAGACATTTAAGCTGGTTAAGTTGACAGTAATCTAGTGAGACTCCCCAGGGAGTTAGATCGATCCATATGGATCGGTCTGAGCATGAGAACCCAGTCCTAAAAGTTGGGCTTAATGTTAGGGTAATGATTAAAGGTAGGTTTACAGGACATACTTCAGATATTGCTCAGTGCAGGACACATAAATGTGTTTTGATATTGATCCATTTTAAGCATTACAGTTGCCATAGAAATTTAAAAAACATGCCATCCACTTTCCCTCTAGGTTACAAACCACTATAAAAAATCCCATTCACTTTCATTGTAATGTTTAATTCTTTCCTTGCTTCAACAAACACTTCCACCTACGACCTAAACAGTATACCTTACCAGTATAGCCTTCCAGTCATAATAATTTCATTGTAAGTATGGTAACACAGTTTTTTTTCATAACGTTTGTGGTGGCAGTGCACAAAGCAGTTTTCTTGTCAATTTTGATGCAATATTACATACTGATTAAAAGTGAAATTACCACCAACTAAAATATCTAGCATAAATATCATGAATGTGTAGAAAATTTGATTTTTATTCAGTTTCATGCTCGTGAGAGTTCAAAGTCCCATGGTGAAAATGCCAATAAATTTCACAAAAATGTATAACTTAAGAAAAAGAAGCCAATTAACACTGCCTTTCCAACTCAGGCTGCATTTTAGTCCTAATTACTGTAAATACACTTATTGTGTCTGTATATAAAAATCAAGATATCTTATCAGCATAGCCTCCCAGTCACAGGAACTTTACTGTAAGGTGCTGCCCCCAAGCAGATGAAAAAAGCACTAAAATGTAGCAGGGGGGAGGGTATGCAAAACTGACTGCAGGCAGTAAAATATCACCTTGAAATAGAAAATAACACACCAAACTAAAAGAAAATGAACAAATTGATTCCCATAATTCATTAAAAAGCTTTCAAACAATCTGAAATAGAGGAAAAACCTCAATTTTCTCTTATATGGAAATCTTCTTGCCTCAAAAATATCAAATAAGGCTGACCAAAAAGTGATGTATAACCTCTATCTCTCTCTTACACACACAAACACACACATACACACACACACACACACACTTGCAGACAGGCACAAATGATGTCATCACTGAGATTATATGAAGACAACGTAGCTGGCATATGACTTGATGTATAAATTCAATCTCTCTCTCTAACACACACATAAAAACACAAACACACACACACGCACACACCAAGTCATCTTTGAGATTAAGTGAAGACACAGAAGCATGACACAATGTTATAGTTCTAAATAGATATTCTCCCTGTTCACGTTGGCCTACGTGTTATGTAGAGCTTTAAATTAATTGTAATGTTATGACAATACTTGATAAGATGAACACTTGTTTCTTTTAAATTTCTTCTCTTTTTGACTTTCGATTCATACAGCTTTCAATATCAGCATGATTTTATACCTTTATTTTGTTTAGTTTTTTACATAAATTTTGAAGTTTATGAAGCTTTTAACACTAAATTCTCAAACACAAAAAAGGTCCACTCCTTCGATAAAAGACCCATCCTCCCCTTTTGAATGTGTAGAAAATTTGATTTTTTTTCAGCTTCATGCTCGTGGGAGTTCAAAGTCCCATGGTGAAAATGCCAATAAATTTCACAAAAATGTATAACTTAAGAAAAAGAAGCCAATTAACACTGCCTTTCCAACTCAGGCTGCATTTTAGTCCTAATTACTGTAAATACACTTATTGTGTCTGTATATAAAAATCAAGATATCTTATCAGCATAGCCTCCCAGTCACAAGAACTTTACTGTAAGGTGCTGCCCCCAAGCAGATGAAAAAAGCACTAAAATGCAGCAGAGGGGAGGGTATGCAAAACTGACTGCAGGCAGTAAAATATCACCTTGAAATAGAAAATAACACACCAAACTAAAAGAAAATGAACAAATTGATTCCCATAATTCATTAAAAACCATTCAAACAATCCGAAATAGAGAAAAAACCTCAATTTTCTCTTATATGGAAATCTTCTTGCCTCAAAATTATCAAATAAGGCTGACCAAAAAGTGATGTATAACCTCCATCTCTCTCTTACACACACCCATACAAACACACACACACACACACTTGCAGACAGGCACAAATGATGTCATCACTGAGATTATATGAAGACAACGTAGCATATGACTAGATGTATAAATTTCATCTCTCTCTAACACACACACACACACACACACACACACACACACAGACACACACACACACACCAAGTCTTCTTTGAGATTAAGTGAAGACACAGAAGCATGACACAATGTTATAGTTCTAAATAGATATTCTCCCTGTTCACGTTGGCTTACGTGTTATGTAGAGCATTAAATTAATTGTAATGTTATGACAATACTTGATAAGATGAACACTTGTTTCTTTTAAATTTCTTCTGTTTTTGACTTTCGATTCATACAGCTTTCAATATCAGCATGATTTCATACCTTTATGTTGTTTAGTTTTTTACATAAATTTTGAAGTTTATGAAGCTTTTAACACTAAATTCTCAAACACAAAAAAGGTCCACTGAGCTCCTTCGATAAAAGACCCCTCCTCCCCTTTTGAATGTGTAGAAAATTTGATTTTTATTCTGTTTCATGCTCGTGGGAGTTCAGAGTCCCATGGTGAAAATGCCAATAAATTTCACACAAATGTATAACTTAAGAAAAAGAAGCCAATTAACACTGCCTTTCCAATTCAGGCTGCATTTTAGTCCTAATTACTGTAAATACACTTATTGTGTCTGTATATAAAAATCAAGATATCTTATCAGCATAGCCTCCCAGTCACAAGAACTTTACTGTAAGGTGCTGCCCCCAAGCAGATGAAAAAAGCACTAAAATGCAGCAGAGGGGAGGGTATGCAAAACTGACTGCAGACAGTAAAATATCACCTTGAAATAGAAAATAACACACCAAACTAAAAGAAAATGAACAAATTGATTCCCATAATTCATTAAAAACCTTTCAAACAAACCGAAATAGAGGAAAAACCTCAATTTTCTCTTATATGGAAAACTTCTTGCCTCAAAATTATCAAATAAGGCTGACCAAAAAGTGATGTATAACCTCTGTCTCTCTCTTACACACACACACACACACACACACACACACAAACACACACACACTTGCAGACAGGCACAAATGATGTCATCACTGAGATTATATGAAGACAACGTAGCATATGACTAGATGTATAAATTCCATCTCTCTCTCTCTAACACACACACACACACACACACACACAGACACACACGCACACACCAAGTCTTCTTTGAGATTAAGTGAAGACACAGAAGCATGACACAATGTTATAGTTCTAAACAGATATTCTCCCTGTTCGATTCATACAGCTTTCAATATCAGCATGATTTCATACCTTTATTTTGTTTAGTTTTTTACATAAATTTTGAAGTTTATGAAGCTTTTAACACTAAATTCTCAAACACAAAAAAGGTCCACTCCTTCGATAAAAGACCCCTCCTCCCCTTTTGAAATTGCTTGCTAAGGGGCCTGCTGTGAGATGTGTTCAGAACACTGGGGTCAATACTCTGCTACAGCAACCACCGACTCGAGCACTGGTGATAAAGCAGACCTTGAAGGCATGTGTGGTGGAAATGCAAAGGGACACTGAGCCAACACTTGAGAAATACTGCATTTTACCAGGTGATTCATATGCATTAAAGGGCTACCAACCTACCTCACAGTAATATCCCTCCAGTTCTACTGAAATTCATAGCCAACCATCACCTCAGTCTCGGACAGAATTCATGTGCACTGGCCAAAGTATCCTGGAGCTCTGGGATGTTTTCTAGACAACTGAAAATGGACAATTAAAAACTGATTAACAGACTCAATGACGATGTTAAGCGGCAGTGTGCTATGAAATTTTCCCTGTATATATCAGGCAGGTGCTGGGGATGTGAACATGATGATAAAAAACTGACCTATACCAGTGATGCCATGATAGAATGTTACCATGTGAACCATAACTTGTGCATAACATGAGGCAAGTCATTCACATATGCCAGGGTACAAATAGGTACCATTGGAACAAGCCCATGCTACCAGATGGCTACAGGCTACATATGACTGATGAGGAGAAAGATAAATTAAGACAAGCTATTGGCTACAAAATAGACAGAAATGCAGTATGTGCTCTTTCAGCAATTTAATAGTAACAGCCAGAAGCAGAAGCAGGGAACCACTGATACTAATACATCAACAAACCCAAAATGTGTCACCATGTCAAGGAATTTCAGTGGCAGCTTGGACACGCGGTGCAGTCGTCAAGGTGAACAATGGACCAGGCCAGTCTACAGTGCAACTTGTGGGTCATTCTGGGGCCATCCTTGTCCACAATTCCTGTGTTCGGCGTTAGCTGAAAAGTGAAGATGAACAAGTGAAAATGAGAAAGGACTTTTAAATACAAGCCAAATACATGCAAAACAAGAACTGTTTTGAGAAAATATCTAATGTATGACTCAAGACCAAGTAAAGTTATCAGTACAGAAAAGATATATGCATGACAAGCTGCCACAGAAATCCATTAGATGCCATCCAGATCAGAATAATAAAAAACATACTGAATTTTATACATACACTGTTGTCTGTTAGTTATTCATTAAATTGTTTTTTATGGATTGGGGGTGAAAGGTAGGGTTGATTTTAAAGTAACACTTAAAAGATTTGGCCAAATTTTAAGGGTCACACTTAAAAAAGTGGGGTTAATTTTATGGTTAGGGTAAGGGTAAGACATAGGGCTAGACTTAGGGCTAGCTAGGATAAAGATTAGGGTTAGCCTTAGGGACCATTCCCAGTCTATCTCCCTGGGGAGTTTATTAAATTCCCATCCACTTAAAGGGCTTAAATGTCTGTCACGCCTTGTAAAACTGTTAGGGGGTAATTACTTTACCCTCTAGCTGATTAAGACATTTAAGCTGGTTAAGTTGACAGTAATCTAGTGAGACTCCCCAGGGAGTTAGATCGATCCATATGCATCGGTCTGAGCATGAGAACCCAGTCCTAAAAGTTGGGCTTAATGTTAGGGTAATGATTAAAGGTAGGTTTACAGGACATACTTCAGATATTGCTCAGTGCAGGACACATAAATGTGTTTTGATATTGATCCATTTTAAGCATTACAGTTGCCATAGAAATGTAAAAAACATGCCATCCACTTTCCCTCTAGGTTACAAACCACTATAAAAAATCCCATTCACTTTCATTGTAATGTTTAATTCTTTCCTTGCTTCAACAAACACTTCCACCTACAACCTAAACAGTATACCTTACCAGTATAGCCATCCAGTCATAATAATTTCATTGTAAGTATGGTAACACAGTTTTTTTTCATAACGTTTGTGGTGGCAGTGCACAAAGCAGTTTTCTTGTCAATTTTGATGCAATATTACATACTGATTAAAAGTGAAATTACCACCAACTAAAATATCTAGCATAAATAACATGAATGTGTAGAAAATTTGATTTTTATTCAGTTTCATGCTCGTGAGAGTTCAAAGTCCCATGGTGAAAATGCCAATAAATTTCACAAAAATGTATAACTTAAGAAAAAGAAGCCAATTAACACTGCCTTTCCAACTCAGGCTGCATTTTAGTCCTAATTACTGTAAATACACTTATTGTGTCTGTATATAAAAATCAAGATACATGTATCTTATCAGCATAGCCTCCCAGTCACAAGAACTTTACTGTAAGGTGCTGCCCCCAAGCAGATGAAAAAAGCACTAAAATGCAGCAGAGGGGAGGGTATGCAAAACTGACTGCAGGCAGTAAAATATCACCTTGAAATAGAAAATAACACACCAAACTAAAAGAAAATGAACAAATTAATTCCTATAATTCATTAAAAAGCTTTCAAATAATCTGAAATAGAGGAAAAACCTCAATTTTCCCTTGTATGCAAATCTTCTTGCCTCAAAATTATCAAATAAGGCTGACCAAAAAGTGATGTATAATGTCTATCTCTCTCTTACACACACACACACACATACACACACACTTGCAGACAGGCACAAATGATGTCATCACTGAGATTATATGAAGACAACCTAGCATATGACTAGATGTATAAATTCCATCTCTCTCTCTAACACACACACACACACACACACACAGACACACACCAAGTCTTCTTTGAGATTAAGAGAAGACACAGAAGCATGACACAATGTTATAGTTCTAAACAGATATTCTCCCTGTTCACGTTGGCCTATGTGTTATGTAGAGCATTAAATTAATTGTAATGTTATGACAATACTTGATAAGATGAACACTTGTTTCTTTTAAATTTCTTCTGTTTTTGACTTTCGATTCATACAGCTTTCAATATCAGCATGATTTCATACCTTTATTTTGTTTAGTTTTTTACATAAATTTTGAAGTTTATGAAGCTTTTAACACTAAATTCTCAAACACAAAAAAGGTCCACTGAGCTCCTTCGATAAAAGACCCCTCCTCCCCTTTTGAAATTGCTTGCTAAGGGATCTGCTGTGAGATGTGTTCAGAACACTGGGGTCTCTACTCTGCTACAGCAACCACCAAGTCCAGCACTGGTGATAAAGCAGACCTTGAAGGCATGTGTGGTGGAAATGCAAAGGGACACTGAGCCAACACTTGAGAAATACTGCATTTTAGCAGGTGATTCATATGCACTAAAGGGCTACCAACCTACTTCACAGTAATATCCCTCCAGTCCTACTGAAATTCATAGCCAACCATCACCTCAGTCTTGGACAGAATTCATGTGCACTGGCCAAAGTATCCTGGAGCTCTGGGATGTTTTCTAGACAACTGAAAATGGACAATTAAAAACTGATTAACAGACTCAATGATGATGTTAAGCGGCAGTGTGCTATGAAATTTTCACTGTATATAACAGGCAGGTGCTGGGGATGTGAACATGATGATAAAAAAACTGACCTATACCAGTGATGCCATGATTGAATGTTAACATGTGAACCATTACTTGTGCATAACACGAGGCAAGTCATTCACATATGCCTGGGTACAAATAGGTACCATTGGAACAAGCCCATGCTACCAGATGGCTATATATGACTGATGAGGAGAAAGATAAATTAAGACAAGCTATTGGCTAAAAAAAAGACAGAAATGCAGTACGTGCTCTTTCAGGAATTTAATAGTAACAGCCAGAAGCAGAAGCAGGGAACCACTGAAACTAATACATCAACAAACCCAAAATGTGTCACCATGTCAAGGAATTTCAGTGGCAGCTTGGACACGCAGTGCAGTCTTCAAGGTAAACAGTGGACCAGGCCAGTCTACCGGTACAGTGCAACTTGTGGATCATGCTGGGGCCATCCTTGTCCCCAATTCCTGTGTTCGGCGTTAGCTGAAAAGTGAAGATGAACAAGTGAAAATGAGAAAGGACTTTTAAATACAAGCCAGATACATGCAAAACAAGAACTGTTTTGAGAAAATATCTAATGTATGACTCAAGACCAAGTAAAGTTATCAGTACAGAAAAGATATATGCATGACAAGCTGCCAAAGAAATCCATTAGATGCCATCCAGATCAGAATAATAATAAACAAATTGAATTTTTTACATACACTGTTGTCTGTTATTTATTCATTAAACTGTTTTTTATGGATTGGGAGTGAAAGGTAGGGTTGATTTTAAAGTAACACTTAAAAGAACTGGCTAATTTTCAAGGGTCACACTTTAAAAAGTGGGGTTAATTTTAAGGTTAGAGTAAGGGTAAGACATAGGGCTAGACTAAGGGCTAGGATAAGAATTAGGGTTAGTCTTAGGGACCATTCCCACAGATATTTGGATCAGTCTATCTCCCTGGGGAGTTTACTAAATTCCCATCAACTTAAAGGGCTTAAATGTCTGTCACGCCTTGTAAAACTGTTAGGGGGTAATTACCTTTACCCTCTAGCTGATTAAGACATTTAAGCTGGTTAAGTTGACAGTAACCTAGTGAGCCTCCCCGGGGAGTTAGATCGATCCAGATGGATCGGTCTAGGCACGGGAACCCAGTCCTAAAAGTTGGGCTTAATGTTAGGGTAATGATTAAAGGTAGGCTTAGGCTTCGTTCACATGCAATGTCTATTTTCTCAATTCTATTTTCTATTCGCGCTATCTTATGATCACGGTCTGTGCCCTGAATATCCCGCGGCGTAATTACTGGCAGCGCGAGCCAGTTACTTATAGTAACTTATAAGACATACCGCAAATAGAAAATAGAATTTAGAAAATAGACATTGCATGTGAATGAAGCCTTACAGGACATACTTCTGATATTGCTCAGTGCAGGACACATAATTGTGTTTTGATATTGATCCATTTTAAGCATTACAGTTGCCATAGAAATTTAAAAAACACTTTCCCTCTAGGTTACAAACCACTATAAAAAATCCCATTCACTTTCATTGTAAGGTTTAATTCTTTCCTTGTTCAACAAACACTTCCACCTAAGATTTAAACAGTATACCTTACCAGTATAGCCTTCCAGTCACAATAATTTCACTGTAAGTATGGTAACACATTTTTTTTCATAACGTTTGTGGTGGCAGTGCACAAAGCAGTTTGCTTGTCAATTTTGATGCAATATTACATACTGATTAAAAGTGAAATTACCACCAACTAAAATATCTAGCATAAATAACATGAATGTGTAGAAAATTTGATTTTTATTCTGTTTCATGCTCGTGAGAGTTCAAAGTCCCATGGTGAAAATGCCAATAAATATCACAAAAATGTATAACTTAAGAAAAAGAAGCCAATTAACACTGCCTTTCCAACTCAGGCTGCATTTTAGTCCTAATTACTGTAAATACACTTATTGTGTCTGTATATAAAAATCAAGATATCTTATCAGCATAGCCTCCCAGTCACAGGAACTTTACTGTAAGGTGCTGCCCCCAAGCAGATGAAAAAAGCACTAAAATGTAGCAGGGGGGAGGGTATGCAAAACTGACTGCAGGCAGTAAAATATCACCTTGAAATAGAAAATAACACACCAAACTAAAAGAAAATGAACAAATTGATTCCCATAATTCATTAAAAAGCTTTCAAACAATCTGAAATAGAGGAAAAACCTCAATTTTCTCTTATATGGAAATCTTCTTGCCTCAAAAATATCAAATAAGGCTGACCAAAAAGTGATGTATAACCTCTATCTCTCTCTTACACACACAAACACACACATACACACACACACACACACACTTGCAGACAGGCACAAATGATGTCATCACTGAGATTATATGAAGACAACGTAGCTGGCATATGACTTGATGTATAAACTCAATCTCTCTCTCTAACACACACATAAAAACACAAACACACACACACGCACACACCAAGTCATCTTTGAGATTAAGTGAAGACACAGAAGCATGACACAATGTTATAGTTCTAAATAGATATTCTCCCTGTTCACGTTGGCCTACGTGTTACGTAGAGCTTTAAATTAATTGTAATGTTATGACAATACTTGATAAGATGAACACTTGTTTCTTTTAAATTTCTTCTCTTTTTGACTTTCGATTCATACAGCTTTCAATATCAGCATGATTTTATACCTTTATTTTGTTTAGTTTTTTACATAAATTTTGAAGTTTATGAAGCTTTTAACACTAAATTCTCAAACACAAAAAAGGTCCACTCCTTCGATAAAAGACCCATCCTCCCCTTTTGAATGTGTAGAAAATTTGATTTTTTTTCAGCTTCATGCTCGTGGGAGTTCAAAGTCCCATGGTGAAAATGCCAATAAATTTCACAAAAATGTATAACTTAAGAAAAAGAAGCCAATTAACACTGCCTTTCCAACTCAGGCTGCATTTTAGTCCTAATTACTGTAAATACACTTATTGTGTCTGTATATAAAAATCAAGATTGTGTCTGTATATAAAAATCAAGATATCTTATCAGCATAGCCTCCCAGTCACAAGAACTTTACTGTAAGGTGCTGCCCCCAAGCAGATGAAAAAAGCACTAAAATGCAGCAGAGGGGAGGGTATGCAAAACTGACTGCAGGCAGTAAAATATCACCTTGAAATAGAAAATAACACACCAAACTAAAAGAAAATGAACAAATTGATTCCCATAATTCATTAAAAACCATTCAAACAATCCGAAATAGAGAAAAAACCTCAATTTTCTCTTATATGGAAATCTTCTTGCCTCAAAATTATCAAATAAGGCTGACCAAAAAGTGATGTATAACCTCCATCTCTCTCTTACACACACCCATACAAACACACACACACACACACTTGCAGACAGGCACAAATGATGTCATCATTGAGATTATATGAAGACAACGTAGCATATGACTAGATGTATAAATTTCATCTCTCTCTAACACACACACACACACACACACACACACACACAGACACACACACACACACCAAGTCTTCTTTGAGATTAAGTGAAGACACAGAAGCATGACACAATGTTATAGTTCTAAATAGATATTCTCCCTGTTCACGTTGGCTTACGTGTTATGTAGAGCATTAAATTAATTGTAATGTTATGACAATACTTGATAAGATGAACACTTGTTTCTTTTAAATTTCTTCTGTTTTTGACTTTCGATTCATACAGCTTTCAATATCAGCATGATTTCATACCTTTATGTTGTTTAGTTTTTTACATAAATTTTGAAGTTTATGAAGCTTTTAACACTAAATTCTCAAACACAAAAAAGGTCCACTGAGCTCCTTCGATAAAAGACCCCTCCTCCCCTTTTGAATATGTAGAAAATTTGATTTTTATTCTGTTTCATGCTCGTGGGAGTTCAAAGTCCCATGGTGAAAATGCCAATAAATTTCACACAAATGTATAACTTAAGAAAAAGAAGCCAATTAACACTGCCTTTCCAATTCAGGCTGCATTTTAGTCCTAATTACTGTAAATACACTTATTGTGTCTGTATATAAAAATCAAGATATCTTATCAGCATAGCCTCCCAGTCACAAGAACTTTACTGTAAGGTGCTGCCCCCAAGCAGATGAAAAAAGCACTAAAATGCAGCAGAGGGGAGGGGATGCAAAACTGACTGCAGACAGTAAAATATCACCTTGAAATAGAAAATAACACACCAAACTAAAAGAAAATGAACAAATTGATTCCCATAATTCATTAAAAACCTTTCAAACAAACCGAAATAGAGGAAAAACCTCAATTTTCTCTTATATGGAAAACTTCTTGCCTCAAAATTATCAAATAAGGCTGACCAAAAAGTGATGTATAACCTCTGTCTCTCTCTTACACACACACACACACACACACACACACACACACAAACACACACACACACACACTTGCAGACAGGCACAAATGATGTCATCACTGAGATTATATGAAGACAACGTAGCATATGACTAGATGTATAAATTCCATCTCTCTCTCTCTAACACACACACACACACACACACACACAGACACACACGCACACCAAGTCTTCTTTGAGATTAAGTGAAGACACAGAAGCATGACACAATGTTATAGTTCTAAACAGATATTCTCCCTGTTCGATTCATACAGCTTTCAATATCAGCATGATTTCATACCTTTATTTTGTTTAGTTTTTTACATAAATTTTGAAGTTTATGAAGCTTTTAACACTAAATTCTCAAACACAAAAAAGGTCCACTCCTTCGATAAAAGACCCCTCCTCCCCTTTTGAAATTGCTTGCTAAGGGGCCTGCTGTGAGATGTGTTCAGAACACTGGGGTCAATACTCTGCTACAGCAACCACCGACTCGAGCACTGGTGATAAAGCAGACCTTGAAGGCATGTGTGGTGGAAATGCAAAGGGACACTGAGCCAACACTTGAGAAATACTGCATTTTACCAGGTGATTCATATGCATTAAAGGGCTACCAACCTACCTCACAGTAATATCCCTCCAGTTCTACTGAAATTCATAGCCAACCATGCATCACCTCAGTCTCGGACAGAATTCATGTGCACTGGCCAAAGTATCCTGGAGCTCTGGGATGTTTTCTAGACAACTGAAAATGGACAATTAAAAACTGATTAACAGACTCAATGACGATGTTAAGCGGCAGTGTGCTATGAAATTTTCCCTGTATATATCAGGCAGGTGCTGGGGATGTGAACATGATGATAAAAAACTGACCTATACCAGTGATGCCATGATAGAATGTTACCATGTGAACCATAACTTGTGCATAACATGAGGCAAGTCATTCACATATGCCAGGGTACAAATAGGTACCATTGGAACAAGCCCATGCTACCAGATGGCTACAGGCTACATATGACTGATGAGGAGAAAGATAAATTAAGACAAGCTATTGGCTACAAAATAGACAGAAATGCAGTATGTGCTCTTTCAGCAATTTAATAGTAACAGCCAGAAGCAGAAGCAGGGAACCACTGATACTAATACATCAACAAACCCAAAATGTGTCACCATGTCAAGGAATTTCAGTGGCAGCTTGGACACGCGGTGCAGTCGTCAAGGTGAACAATGGACCAGGCCAGTCTACAGTGCAACTTGTGGGTCATTCTGGGGCCATCCTTGTCCACAATTCCTGTGTTCGGCGTTAGCTGAAAAGTGAAGATGAACAAGTGAAAATGAGAAAGGACTTTTAAATACAAGCCAAATACATGCAAAACAAGAACTGTTTTGAGAAAATATCTAATGTATGACTCAAGACCAAGTAAAGTTATCAGTACAGAAAAGATATATGCATGACAAGCTGCCACAGAAATCCATTAGATGCCATCCAGATCAGAATAATAAAAAACATACTGAATTTTATACATACACTGTTGTCTGTTAGTTATTCATTAAATTGTTTTTTATGGATTGGGGGTGAAAGGTAGGGTTGATTTTAAAGTAACACTTAAAAGATTTGGCCAAATTTTAAGGGTCACACTTAAAAAAGTGGGGTTAATTTTATGGTTAGGGTAAGGGTAAGACATAGGGCTAGACTTAGGGCTAGCTAGGATAAAGATTAGGGTTAGCCTTAGGGACCATTCCCAGTCTATCTCCCTGGGGAGTTTATTAAATTCCCATCCACTTAAAGGGCTTAAATGTCTGTCACGCCTTGTAAAACAGTTAGGGGGTAATTACTTTACCCTCTAGCTGATTAAGACATTTAAGCTGGTTAAGTTGACAGTAATCTAGTGAGACTCCCCAGGGAGTTAGATCGATCCATATGCATCGGTCTGAGCATGAGAACCCAGTCCTAAAAGTTGGGCTTAATGTTAGGGTAATGATTAAAGGTAGGTTTACAGGACATACTTCAGATATTGCTCAGTGCAGGACACATAAATGTGTTTTGATATTGATCCATTTTAAGCATTACAGTTGCCATAGAAATGTAAAAAACATGCCATCCACTTTCCCTCTAGGTTACAAACCACTATAAAAAATCCCATTCACTTTCATTGTAATGTTAATTCTTTCCTTGCTTCAACAAACACTTCCACCTACAACCTAAACAGTATACCTTACCAGTATAGCCATCCAGTCATAATAATTTCATTGTAAGTATGGTAACACAGTTTTTTTTCATAACGTTTGTGGTGGCAGTGCACAAAGCAGTTTTCTTGTCAATTTTGATGCAATATTACATACTGATTAAAAGTGAAATTACCACCAACTAAAATATCTAGCATAAATAACATGAATGTGTAGAAAATTTGATTTTTATTCAGTTTCATGCTCGTGAGAGTTCAAAGTCCCATGGTGAAAATGCCAATAAATTTCACAAAAATGTATAACTTAAGAAAAAGAAGCCAATTAACACTGCCTTTCCAACTCAGGCTGCATTTTAGTCCTAATTACTGTAAATACACTTATTGTGTCTGTATATAAAAATCAAGATACATGTATCTTATCAGCATAGCCTCCCAGTCACAAGAACTTTACTGTAAGGTGCTGCCCCCAAGCAGATGAAAAAAGCACTAAAATGCAGCAGAGGGGAGGGTATGCAAAACTGACTGCAGGCAGTAAAATATCACCTTGAAATAGAAAATAACACACCAAACTAAAAGAAAATGAACAAATTAATTCCTATAATTCATTAAAAAGCTTTCAAATAATCTGAAATAGAGGAAAAACCTCAATTTTCCCTTGTATGCAAATCTTCTTGCCTCAAAATTATCAAATAAGGCTGACCAAAAAGTGATGTATAATGTCTATCTCTCTCTTACACACACACACACACACATACACACACACACTTGCAGACAAGCACAAATGATGTCATCACTGAGATTATATGAAGACAACCTAGCATATGACTAGATGTATAAATTCCATCTCTCTCTCTAACACACACACACACACACACACACAGACACACATGCACACACCAAGTCTTCTTTGAGATTAAGTGAAGACACAGAAGCATGACACAATGTTATAGTTCTAAACAGATATTCTCCCTGTTCACGTTGGCCTATGTGTTATGTAGAGCATTAAATTAATTGTAATGTTATGACAATACTTGATAAGATGAACACTTGTTTCTTTTAAATTTCTTCTGTTTTTGACTTTCGATTCATACAGCTTTCAATATCAGCATGATTTCATACCTTTATTTTGTTTAGTTTTTTACATAAATTTTGAAGTTTATGAAGCTTTTAACACTAAATTCTCAAACACAAAAAAGGTCCACTCCTTCGATAAAAGACCCCTCCTCCCCTTTTGAAATTGCTTGCTAAGGGGCCTGCTGTGAGATGTGTTCGAACACTGGGGTCTCTACTCTGCTACAGCAACCACCGCCTTGAGCACTGGTGTTAAAGCAGACCTTGAAGGCATGTGTGGTGGAAATGCAAAGGGACACTGAGCCAACACTTGAGAAATACTGCATTTTACCAGGTGATTCATATGCATTAAAGGGCTACCAACCTACCTCACAGTAATATCCCTCCAGTCCTACTGAAATTCATAGCCAACCATCACCTCAGTCTCGGACAGAATTCATGTGCACTGGCCAAAGTATCCTGGAGCTCTGAGATGTTTTCTAGACAACTGAAAATGGACAATTAAAAACTGATTAACAGACTCAATGACGATGTTAAGCGGCAGTGTGCTATGAAATTTTCCCTGCAGGCAGGTGCTGGGGATGTGAACATGATGATAAAAAACTGACCTATACCAGTGATGCCATGATAGAATGTTACCATGTGAACCATAACTTGTGCATAACATGAGGCAAGTCATTCACATATGCCAGGGTACAAATAGGTACCATTGGAACAAGCCCATGCTACCAGATGGCTACAGGCTACATATGACTGATGAGGAGAAAGATAAATTAAGACAAGCTATTGGCTACAAAATAGACAGAAATGCAGTATGTGCTCTTTCAGCAATTTAATAGTAACAGCCAGAAGCAGAAGCAGGGAACCACTGATACTAATACATCAACAAACCCAAAATGTGTCACCATGTCAAGGAACTTCAGTGGCAGCTTGGACACGCGGTGCAGTCGTCAAGGTGAACAATGGACCAGGCCAGTCTACAGTGCAACTTGTGGGTCATTCTGGGGCCATCCTTGTCCACAATTCCTGTGTTCGGCGTTAGCTGAAAAGTGAAGATGAACAAGTGAAAATGAGAAAGGACTTTTAAATACAAGCCAAATACATGCAAAACAAGAACTGTTTTGAGAAAATATCTAATGTATGACTCAAGACCAAGTAAAGTTATCAGTACAGAAAAGATATATGCATGACAAGCTGCCACAGAAATCCATTAGATGCCATCCAGATCAGAATAATAAAATAATAAACATACTGAATTTTATACATACACTGTTGTCTGTTATTTATTCATTAAATTGTTTTTTATGGATTGGGGGTGAAAGGTAGGGTTGATTTTAAAGTAACACTTAAAAGATTTGGCCAAATTTTAAGGGTCACACTTAAAAAAGTGGGGTTAATTTTATGGTTAGGGTAAGGGTAAGACATAGGGCTAGACTTAGGGCTAGCTAGGATAAGGATTAGGGTTAGCCTTAGGGACCATTCCCAGTCTATCTCCCTGGGGAGTTTACTAAATTCCCATCAACTTAAAGGGCTTAAATGTCTGTCACGCCTTGTAAAACTGTTAGGGGGTAATTACTTTACCCTCTAGCTGATTAAGACATTTAAGCTGGTTAAGTTGACAGTAATCTAGTGAGACTCCCCAGGGAGTTAGATCGATCCATATGGATCGGTCTGAGCATGAGAACCCAGTCCTAAAAGTTGGGCTTAATGTTAGGGTAATGATTAAAGGTAGGTTTACAGGACATACTTCAGATATTGCTCAGTGCAGGACACATAAATGTGTTTTGATATTGATCCATTTTAAGCATTACAGTTGCCATAGAAATGTAAAAAACATGCCATCCACTTTCCCTCTAGGTTACAAACCACTAGAAAAAATCCCATTCACTTTCATTGTAATGTTTAATTCTTTCCTTGCTTCAACAAACACTTCCACCTACAACCTAAACAGTATACCTTACCAGTATAGCCTTCCAGTCATAATAATTTCATTGTAAGTATGGTAACACAGTTTTTTTCATAACATTTGTGGTGGCAGTGCACAAAGCAGTTTTCTTGTCAATTTTGATGCAATATTACATACTGATTAAAAGTGAAATTACCACCAACTAAAATATCTAGCATAAATAACATGAATGTGTAGAAAATTTGATTTTTATTCAGTTTCATGCTCGTGAGAGTTCAAAGTCCCATGGTGAAAATGCCAATAAATTTCACAAAAATGTATAACTTAAGAAAAAGAAGCCAATTAACACTGCCTTTCCAACTCAGGCTGCATTTTAGTCCTAATTACTGTAAATACACTTATTGTGTCTGTATATAAAAATCAAGATATCTTATCAGCATAGCCTCCCAGTCACAAGAACTTTACTGTAAGGTGCTGCCCCCAAGCAGATGAAAAAAGCACTAAAATGCAGCAGAGGGGAGGGTATGCAAAACTGACTGCAGGCAGTAAAATATCACCTTGAAATAGAAAATAACACACCAAACTAAAAGAAAATAAACAAATTAATTCCTATAATTCATTAAAAAGCTTTCAAACAATCTGAAATAGAGGAAAAACCTCAATTTTCCCTTGTATGCAAATCTTCTTGCCTCAAAATTATCAAATAAGGCTGACCAAAAAGTGATGTATAATGTCTATCTCTCTCTTACACACACACACACACACACACAAACACACACACACTTGCAGACAGGCACAAATGATGTCATCACTGAGATTATATGAAGACAACGTAGCATATGACTAGATGTATAAATTCCATCTCTCTCTCTCTCTAACACACACACACACAGACACACACACACACTTGCAGACAGACACAAATGATGTCATCACTGAGATTATATGAAGACAACGTAGCATATGACTAGATGTATAAATTCCATCTCTCTCTCTCTAACACACACACACACACACACACACACACACACACACACACACACACACACACACACACACACACACACCAAGTCTTCTTTGAGATTAAGTGAAGACACAGAAGCATGACACAATGTTATAGTTCTAAACAGATATTCTCCCTGTTCACGTTGGCCTATGTGTTATGTAGAGCATTAAATTAATTGTAATGTTATGACAATACTTGATAAGATGAACACTTGTTTCTTTTAAATTTCTTCTGTTTTTGACTTTCGATTCATACAGCTTTCAATATCAGCATGATTTCATACCTTTATTTTGTTTAGTTTTTTACATAAATTTTGAAGTTTATGAAGCTTTTAACACTAAATTCTCAAACACAAAAAAGGTCCACTCCTTCGATAAAAGACCCCTCCTCCCCTTTTGAAATTGCTTGCTAAGGGGCCTGCTGTGAAATGTGTTCGAACACTGGGGTCAATACTATGCTACAGCAACCACCAACTCGAGCACTGGTGATAAAGCAGACCTTGAAGGCATGTGTGGTGGAAATGCAAAGGGACACTGAGCCAACACTTGAGAAATACTGCATTTTAGCAGGTGATTCATATGCACTAAAGGGCTACCAATCTACCTCACAGTAATATCCCTCCAGTCCTACTGAAATTCATAGCCAACCATCACCTCAGTCTTGGACAGAATTCATGTGCACTGGCCAAAGTATCCTGGAGCTCTGGGATGTTTTCTAGACAACTGAAAATGGACAATTAAAAACTGATTAACAGACTCAATGACGATGTTAAGCGGCAGTGTGCTATGAAATTTTCCCTGTATATATCAGGCAGGTGCTGGGGATGTGAACATGATGATAAAAAACTGACCTATACCAGTGATGCCATGATAGAATGTTACCATGTGAACCATAACTTGTGCATAACATGAGGCAAGTCATTCACATATGCCAGGGTACAAATAGGTACCATTGGAACAAGCCCATGCTACCAGATGGCTACAGGCTACATATGACTGATGAGGAGAAAGATAAATTAAGACAAGCTATTGGCTACAAAATAGACAGAAATGCAGTATGTGCTCTTTCAGCAATTTAATAGTAACAGCCAGAAGCAGAAGCAGGGAACCACTGATACTAATACATCAACAAACCCAAAATGTGTCACCATGTCAAGGAACTTCAGTGGCAGCTTGGACACGCGGTGCAGTCGTCAAGGTGAACAATGGACCAGGCCAGTCTACAGTGCAACTTGTGGGTCATTCTGGGGCCATCCTTGTCCACAATTCCTGTGTTCGGCGTTAGCTGAAAAGTGAAGATGAACAAGTGAAAATGAGAAAGGACTTTTAAATACAAGCCAAATACATGCAAAACAAGAACTGTTTTGAGAAAATATCTAATGTATGACTCAAGACCAAGTAAAGTTATCAGTACAGAAAAGATATATGCATGACAAGCTGCCACAGAAATCCATTAGATGCCATCCAGATCAGAATAATAATAAACATACTGAATTTTATACATACACTGTTGTCTGTTATTTATTCATTAAATTGTTTTTTATGGATTGGGGGTGAAAGGTAGGGTTGATTTTAAAGTAACACTTAAAAGATTTGGCCAAATTTTAAGGGTCACACTTAAAAAAGTGGGGTTAATTTTATGGTTAGGGTAAGGGTAAGACATAGGGCTAGACTTAGGGCTAGCTAGGATAAGGATTAGGGTTAGCCTTAGGGACCATTCCCAGTCTATCTCCCTGGGGAGTTTACTAAATTCCCATCAACTTAAAGGGCTTAAATGTCTGTCACGCCTTGTAAAACTGTTAGGGGGTAATTACTTTACCCTCTAGCTGATTAAGACATTTAAGCTGGTTAAGTTGACAGTAATCTAGTGAGACTCCCCAGGGAGTTAGATCGATCCATATGGATCGGTCTGAGCATGAGAACCCAGTCCTAAAAGTTGGGCTTAATGTTAGGGTAATGATTAAAGGTAGGTTTACAGGACATACTTCAGATATTGCTCAGTGCAGGACACATAAATGTGTTTTGATATTGATCCATTTTAAGCATTACAGTTGCCATAGAAATGTAAAAAACATGCCATCCACTTTCCCTCTAGGTTACAAACCACTAGAAAAAATCCCATTCACTTTCATTGTAATGTTTAATTCTTTCCTTGCTTCAACAAACACTTCCACCTACAACCTAAACAGTATACCTTACCAGTATAGCCTTCCAGTCATAATAATTTCATTGTAAGTATGGTAACACAGTTTTTTTTCATAACATTTGTGGTGGCAGTGCACAAAGCAGTTTTCTTGTCAATTTTGATGCAATATTACATACTGATTAAAAGTGAAATTACCACCAACTAAAATATCTAGCATAAATAACATGAATGTGTAGAAAATTTGATTTTTATTCAGTTTCATGCTCGTGAGAGTTCAAAGTCCCATGGTGAAAATGCCAATAAATTTCACAAAAATGTATAACTTAAGAAAAAGAAGCCAATTAACACTGCCTTTCCAACTCAGGCTGCACTTTAGTCCTAATTACTGTAAATACACTTATTGTGTCTGTATATAAAAATCAAGATATCATTTCAGCATAGCCTCCCAGTCACAAGAACTTTACTGTAAGGTGCTGCCCCCAAGCAGATGAAAAAAGCACTAAAATACAGCAGAGGGGAGGGTATGCAAAACTGACTGCAGGCAGTAAAATATCACCTTGAAATAGAAAATAACACACCAAACTAAAAGAAAATAAACAAATTAATTCCTATAATTCATTAAAAAGCTTTCAAACAATCTGAAATAGAGGAAAAACCTCAATTTTCCCTTGTATGCAAATCTTCTTGCCTCAAAATTATCAAATAAGGCTGACCAAAAAGTGATGTATAATGTCTATCTCTCTCTTACACACACACACACACACACACACACACACACAAACACACACACACTTGCAGACAGGCACAAATGATGTCATCACTGAGATTATATGAAGACAACGTAGCATATGACTAGATGTATAAATTCCATCTCTCTCTCTCTAACACACACACACACACACACACACACACACACACACACACACACACACACACCAAGTCTTCTTTGAGATTAAGTGAAGACACAGAAGCATGACACAATGTTATAGTTCTAAACAGATATTCTCCCTGTTCACGTTGGCCTATGTGTTATGTAGAGCATTAAATTAATTGTAATGTTATGACAATACTTGATAAGATGAACACTTGTTTCTTTTAAATTTCTTCTGTTTTTGACTTTCGATTCATACAGCTTTCAATATCAGCATGATTTCATACCTTTATTTTGTTTAGTTTTTTACATAAATTTTGAAGTTTATGAAGCTTTTAACACTAAATTCTCAAACACAAAAAAGGTCCACTCCTTCGATAAAAGACCCCTCCTCCCCTTTTGAAATTGCTTGCTAAGGGGCCTGCTGTGAAATGTGTTCGAACACTGGGGTCAATACTATGCTACAGCAACCACCAACTCGAGCACTGGTGATAAAGCAGACCTTGAAGGCATGTGTGGTGGAAATGCAAAGGGACACTGAGCCAACACTTGAGAAATACTGCATTTTAGCAGGTGATTCATATGCACTAAAGGGCTACCAATCTACCTCACAGTAATATCCCTCCAGTCCTACTGAAATTCATAGCCAACCATCACCTCAGTCTTGGACAGAATTCATGTGCACTGGCCAAAGTATCCTGGAGCTCTGGGATGTTTTCTAGACAACTGAAAATGGACAATTAAAAACTGATTAACAGACTCAATGACGATGTTAAGCGGCAGTGTGCTATGAAATTTTCCCTGTATATATCAGGCAGGTGCTGGGGATGTGAACATGATGATAAAAAACTGACCTATACCAGTGATGCCATGATAGAATGTTACCATGTGAACCATAACTTGTGCATAACATGAGGCAAGTCATTCACATATGCCAGGGTACAAATAGGTACCATTGGAACAAGCCCATGCTACCAGATGGCTACAGGCTACATATGACTGATGAGGAGAAAGATAAATTAAGACAAGCTATTGGCTACAAAATAGACAGAAATGCAGTATGTGCTCTTTCAGCAATTTAATAGTAACAGCCAGAAGCAGAAGCAGGGAACCACTGATACTAATACATCAACAAACCCAAAATGTGTCACCATGTCAAGGAACTTCAGTGGCAGCTTGGACACGCGGTGCAGTCGTCAAGGTGAACAATGGACCAGGCCAGTCTACAGTGCAACTTGTGGGTCATTCTGGGGCCATCCTTGTCCACAATTCCTGTGTTCGGCGTTAGCTGAAAAGTGAAGATGAACAAGTGAAAATGAGAAAGGACTTTTAAATACAAGCCAAATACATGCAAAACAAGAACTGTTTTGAGAAAATATCTAATGTATGACTCAAGACCAAGTAAAGTTATCAGTACAGAAAAGATATATGCATGACAAGCTGCCACAGAAATCCATTAGATGCCATCCAGATCAGAATAATAATAAACATACTGAATTTTATACATACACTGTTGTCTGTTATTTATTCATTAAATTGTTTTTTATGGATTGGGGGTGAAAGGTAGGGTTGATTTTAAAGTAACACTTAAAAGATTTGGCCAAATTTTAAGGGTCACACTTAAAAAAGTGGGGTTAATTTTATGGTTAGGGTAAGGGTAAGACATAGGGCTAGACTTAGGGCTAGCTAGGATAAGGATTAGGGTTAGCCTTAGGGACCATTCCCAGTCTATCTCCCTGGGGAGTTTACTAAATTCCCATCAACTTAAAGGGCTTAAATGTCTGTCACGCCTTGTAAAACTGTTAGGGGGTAATTACTTTACCCTCTAGCTGATTAAGACATTTAAGCTGGTTAAGTTGACAGTAATCTAGTGAGACTCCCCAGGGAGTTAGATCGATCCATATGGATCGGTCTGAGCATGAGAACCCAGTCCTAAAAGTTGGGCTTAATGTTAGGGTAATGATTAAAGGTAGGTTTACAGGACATACTTCAGATATTGCTCAGTGCAGGACACATAAATGTGTTTTGATATTGATCCATTTTAAGCATTACAGTTGCCATAGAAATGTAAAAAACATGCCATCCACTTTCCCTCTAGGTTACAAACCACTAGAAAAAATCCCATTCACTTTCATTGTAATGTTTAATTCTTTCCTTGCTTCAACAAACACTTCCACCTACAACCTAAACAGTATACCTTACCAGTATAGCCTTCCAGTCATAATAATTTCATTGTAAGTATGGTAACACAGTTTTTTTTCATAACATTTGTGGTGGCAGTGCACAAAGCAGTTTTCTTGTCAATTTTGATGCAATATTACATACTGATTAAAAGTGAAATTACCACCAACTAAAATATCTAGCATAAATAACATGAATGTGTAGAAAATTTGATTTTTATTCAGTTTCATGCTCGTGAGAGTTCAAAGTCCCATGGTGAAAATGCCAATAAATTTCACAAAAATGTATAACTTAAGAAAAAGAAGCCAATTAACACTGCCTTTCCAACTCAGGCTGCACTTTAGTCCTAATTACTGTAAATACACTTATTGTGTCTGTATATAAAAATCAAGATATCATTTCAGCATAGCCTCCCAGTCACAAGAACTTTACTGTAAGGTGCTGCCCCCAAGCAGATGAAAAAAGCACTAAAATACAGCAGAGGGGAGGGTATGCAAAACTGACTGCAGGCAGTAAAATATCACCTTGAAATAGAAAATAACACACCAAACTAAAAGAAAATAAACAAATTAATTCCTATAATTCATTAAAAAGCTTTCAAACAATCTGAAATAGAGGAAAAACCTCAATTTTCCCTTGTATGCAAATCTTCTTGCCTCAAAATTATCAAATAAGGCTGACCAAAAAGTGATGTATAATGTCTATCTCTCTCTTACACACACACACACACACACACACACACACAAACACACACACACTTGCAGACAGGCACAAATGATGTCATCACTGAGATTATATGAAGACAACGTAGCATATGACTAGATGTATAAATTCCATCTCTCTCTCTCTCTAACACACACACACACAGACACACACACACACACTTGCAGACAGACACAAATGATGTCATCACTGAGATTATATGAAGACAACGTAGCATATGACTAGATGTATAAATTCCATCTCTCTCTCTCTAACACACACACACACACACACACACACACACACCAAGTCTTCTTTGAGATTAAGTGAAGACACAGAAGCATGACACAATGTTATAGTTCTAAACAGATATTCTCCCTGTTCACGTTGGCCTATGTGTTATGTAGAGCATTAAATTAATTGTAATGTTATGACAATACTTGATAAGATGAACACTTGTTTCTTTTAAATTTCTTCTGTTTTTGACTTTCGATTCATACAGCTTTCAATATCAGCATGATTTCATACCTTTATTTTGTTTAGTTTTTTACATAAATTTTGAAGTTTATGAAGCTTTTAACACTAAATTCTCAAACACAAAAAAGGTCCACTCCTTCGATAAAAGACCCCTCCTCCCCTTTTGAAATTGCTTGCTAAGGGGCCTGCTGTGAGATGTGTTCGAACACTGGGGTCAATACTATGCTACAGCAACCACCAACTCCAGCACTGGTGATAAAGCAGACCTTGAAGGCATGTGTGGTGGAAATGCAAAGGGACACTGAGCCAACACTTGAGAAATACTGCATTTTAGCAGGTGATTCATATGCACTAAAGGGCTACCAATCTACCTCACAGTAATATCCCTCCAGTCCTACTGAAATTCATAGCCAACCATCACCTCAGTCTTGGACAGAATTCATGTGCACTGGCCAAAGTATCCTGGAGCTCTGGGATGTTTTCTAGACAACTGAAAATGGACAATTAAAAACTGATTAACAGACTCAATGACGATGTTAAGCGGCAGTGTGCTATGAAATTTTCCCTGTATATATCAGGCAGGTGCTGGGGATGTGAACATGATGATAAAAAACTGACCTATACCAGTGATGCCATGATAGAATGTTACCATGTGAACCATAACTTGTGCATAACATGAGGCAAGTCATTCACATATGCCAGGGTACAAATAGGTACCATTGGAACAAGCCCATGCTACCAGATGGCTACAGGCTACATATGACTGATGAGGAGAAAGATAAATTAAGACAAGCTATTGGCTACAAAATAGACAGAAATGCAGTATGTGCTCTTTCAGCAATTTAATAGTAACAGCCAGAAGCAGAAGCAGGGAACCACTGATACTAATACATCAACAAACCCAAAATGTGTCACCATGTCAAGGAACTTCAGTGGCAGCTTGGACACGCGGTGCAGTCGTCAAGGTGAACAATGGACCAGGCCAGTCTACAGTGCAACTTGTGGGTCATTCTGGGGCCATCCTTGTCCACAATTCCTGTGTTCGGCGTTAGCTGAAAAGTGAAGATGAACAAGTGAAAATGAGAAAGGACTTTTAAATACAAGCCAAATACATGCAAAACAAGAACTGTTTTGAGAAAATATCTAATGTATGACTCAAGACCAAGTAAAGTTATCAGTACAGAAAAGATATATGCATGACAAGCTGCCAAAGAAATCCATTAGATGCCATCCAGATCAGAATAATAATAAACAAATTGAATTTTTTACATACACTGTTGTCTGTTATTTATTCATTAAATTGTTTTTTATGGATTGGGGGTGAAAGGTAGGGTTGATTTTAAAGTAACACTTAAAAGATTTGGCCAAATTTTAAGGGTCACACTTAAAAAAGTGGGGTTAATTTTATGGTTAGGGTAAGGGTAAGACATAGGGCTAGACTTAGGGCTAGCTAGGATAAGGATTAGGGTTAGCCTTAGGGACCATTCCCAGTCTATCTCCCTGGGGAGTTTACTAAATTCCCATCAACTTAAAGGGCTTAAATGTCTGTCACGCCTTGTAAAACTGTTAGGGGGTAATTACTTTACCCTCTAGCTGATTAAGACATTTAAGCTGGTTAAGTTGACAGTAATCTAGTGAGACTCCCCAGGGAGTTAGATCGATCCATATGGATCGGTCTGAGCATGAGAACCCAGTCCTAAAAGTTGGGCTTAATGTTAGGGTAATGATTAAATGCCATCCACTTTCCCTCTAGGTTACAAACCACTAGAAAAAATCCCATTCACTTTCATTGTAATGTTTAATTCTTTCCTTGCTTCAACAAACACTTCCACCTACAACCTAAACAGTATACCTTACCAGTATAGCCTTCCAGTCATAATAATTTCATTGTAAGTATGGTAACACAGTTTTTTTTCATAACATTTGTGGTGGCAGTGCACAAAGCAGTTTTCTTGTCAATTTTGATGCAATATTACATACTGATTAAAAGTGAAATTACCACCAACTAAAATATCTAGCATAAATAACATGAATGTGTAGAAAATTTGATTTTTATTCAGTTTCATGCTCGTGAGAGTTCAAAGTCCCATGGTGAAAATGCCAATAAATTTCACAAAAATGTATAACTTAAGAAAAAGAAGCCAATTAACACTGCCTTTCCAACTCAGGCTGCATTTTTGTCCTAATTACTGTAAATACACTTATAGTGTCTGTATATAAAAATCAAGATATCATTTCAGCATAGCCTCCCAGTCACAAGAACTTTACTGTAAGGTGCTGCCCCCAAGCAGATGAAAAAAGCACTAAAATGCAGCAGAGGGGAGGGTATGCAAAACTGACTGCAGGCAGTAAAATATTACCTTGAAATAGAAAATAACACACCAAACTAAAAGAAAATGAACAAATTAATTCCTATAATTCATTAAAAAGCTTTCAAACAATCTGAAATAGAGGAAAAACCTCAATTTTCCCTTGTATGCAAATCTTCTTGCCTCAAAATTATCAAATAAGGCTGACCAAAAAGTGATGTATAACGTCTATCTCTCTCTTACACACACACACACACACACACACACACACACACACACACACACACACACACTTGCAGACAGGCACAAATGATGTTATCACAGAGATAATATGAAGACAACGTAGCATATGACTAGATGTATAAATTCCATCTCTCTCTCTCTAACACACACACACACACACACACAGACACACACGCACACACCAAGTCTTCTTTGAGATTAAGTGAAGACACAGAAGCATGACACAATGTTATAGTTCTAAACAGATATCATGGGCGTAACTAGGCATACGCACGGATGCACTGTGCATACAATTTTTTGAGCCAATCATGATATTATTCTCTATAAATTTAGTGTATTTTTCACGAAAAATAATCGAAAATCCTCTTCGATTGCAAGTTAGAGTCACCTGAATGTACAAATCTTCTGTATGAATCGTATACGCACCATTGTTCTGACGCCCCCCGTCTCGTTTGCTTTCACAGAACTGAGGTAAATAAACAATACTAGCTACCTCCAGAAGTCCTATCTTCCTTTGCCTCTTAATTGGAGGTTTGAATGCCTTTCAACTCTCAGGTAGCCTTTGTCTTAAGTGTGTCGAATGCACACTCGCTGGCGAGATTTATCTCAGATAAAAATCTACCTGTGTTATTTTCAAAGAGTGCTCCAGCAGACCTGGGGATACTAGATAAAATCTGGACAACGGGCTTTATCAGGAGCCAGAGAAACAAAAAAATATTTACTGCAAAGCTCTAAAGAATTTTGACACGGACTTGACCCAGCTTAACCCTCTAAACTAACAGGGTGATATGGGCAATTTTCACAAACAAACAGAGCTTTATCCTGTAATATATTTGTTTGATTTTGGATGATACCATATATAAGTTCAACTTTTAGAAGATTCATCATTAAGCTGACCATGCAGGGCCGTAGCCTGAGCAAAATGCCAGGGGGGGGGGGGGCAGTAAGCGGACAGGAGGGGGTGAAGCCCCCCAGGGGGGAGGGGGTGCCCCCCTCCCACGGTGTGGAAAATTTTTAAAAACTGTATGTATACTACTGCATTCTGGTGCATTTTAAATGTTATTCATTAGTCAATCAGAAGTCAGAAATTGTGGGTTCATTTTGCCATTAGTACAGTCATTTTTTCCACACAACACGGAGGGTGAGCTTTTTGGCATAAACTGAGTTGGCTAAAAACAGTACGCCTTTGTAAACAGATTGTTGAATGATTGTCTAGTGGCCATGAGTGCCTTTTCTCACAGAATTGATACAAACTTTGCAATTATTTTTTTTACCTTTGCGATCATTTTTTGCACCCCAATTTCCAGGGGGGGGGGGGGGGGGGGCAGCTGCCCCCCTGCCCCCCCGGAGGCTACGGCCCTGCCATGGATAGCAAGAAGGTGTAAGAATCCTACAACGATCAACTGTTCTTAAGATTATTTTCTGACAACTCGGGATAACCGCAACAAACCAGGTCGAACAAAGGTGCCTCACCGTTATTTAGAATTTAGCTTGATACAAGCGGGCATAATTTGCATATGTTTTCAAAGTTTGTGTCAGTAAGCCCCTAGTTCAATAAATATACCATTCTAAGCAAGGCTTTTTTCAGCGAGCCCTCCAGCTGCCAATTGAACGGCCGCTGTCATCACTGGACGGCCTATGTTTTCAAATTTAGAAGGCTGGATGGCTTACGATTAAAAAAGTCTTGACTTGTCGGGGCAGCTGTGGACGTCGTATGAAAATCCATTGCAGTAATTTGACGTATGAATATTATACTACTTTGTAGTGCACGCTGTTTTTCAGTCACGACGTAACTACTACCTAGCTTACAAAACACAATAAAATGTTTCCATTGACTTTAAAATATATAATGCAGAAGTGACAAGAATGGTCTACATTCGGTACTAAATGAAATATGACCTAACTTGCCGCCAAATTATGAAAGGGGACACCTTTCGGATCTTTATACGTATGGCACCTGACAAAGCTAATACATAACAAAGGCAATTTTTATATCTTCGGCGAGAGCTTGTTCGCAATCCGAAAGAAACGAGAAGGCAATTTTCATATTTGTTCAAGAGACTTCGTTAACCGAGGATCGGGAACAAGAGATAGTTACCGACCGCAGCGAGATGAGAAGCCAATTTTCGTATCTTCAGCAGGAGATCGAGCATGATCTGAGCGAAAAGAGAAAGCAATTTTCTCATTCGTTCAATGGACTTCGTTCGCAGAAGATCATCAGCCAGGGATCGTTCGCGATCCGAGCGAGACGAGAAGCCAATTTTTATATTCATACAAGGGCGTTCTTTCGTGGAAGAGCGTGACGGGAGATCGGTATCAATTATTTTTAACCCACTTTCCCAATGAAATTTATTATTAAAAAAAGATTCCATTAATTTTTACCCCACCCCCACCCCCGCTCACGGCTTTTGGAAAAGTTTGAGGCCCTGAAATTTTGAAGTAAGATACAGATGGCAATTATGTATGGCCTGTACCCCAATCCCGGAAAAAGCGTTGGTTCAGGGTGAAATAATTTACTGGAACTCAATTATATTGAGGGAATATTTTAAACTTTAAGTAATGATTTTATAAACGGTGAAAACTAAGCTATTATATGTGGCACATATAATTTAAACTGCCCTTCATCTTTTGCGTAAGTCGATCTACATTTAGCTATACCTGGGAATTTTAAAATTCTGTGCGTACAATTTTAAAAGGTCTGGTTACGCCCCTGGATATTCTCCCTGTTCACGTTGGCCTATGTGTTATGTAGAGCATTAAATTAATTGTAATGTTATGACAATACTTGATGAGATGAACACTTGTTTCTTTTAAATTTCTTCTGTTTTTGACTTTCGATTCATACAGCTTTCAATATCAGCATGATTTCATACCTTTATTTTGTTTAGTTTTTTACATAAATTTTGAAGTTTATGAAGCTTTTAACACTAAATTCTCAAACACAAAAAAGGTCCACTCCTTCGATAAAAGACCCCTCCTCCCCTTTTGAAATTGCTTGCTAAGGGGCCTGCTGTGAGATGTGTTCAGAACACTGGGGTCTCTACTCTGCTACAGCAACCACCAACTCCAGCACTGGTGATAAAGCAGACCTTGAAGGCATGTGTGGTGGAAATGCAAAGGGACACTGAGCCAACACTTGAGAAATACTGCATTTTAGCAGGTGATTCATATGCACTAAAGGGCTACCAACCTACTTCACAGTAATATCCCTCCAGTCCTACTGAAATTCATAGCCAACCATCACCTCAGTCTTGGACAGAATTCATGTGCACTGGCCAAAGTATCCTGGAGCTCTGGGATGTTTTCTAGACAACTGAAAATGGACAATTAAAAACTGATTAACAGACTCAATGATGATGTTAAGCGGCAGTGTGCTATGAAATTTTCACTGTATATAACAGGCAGGTGCTGGGGATGTGAACATGATGATAAAAAAACTGACCTATACCAGTGATGCCATGATTGAATGTTAACATGTGAACCATTACTTGTGCATAACACGAGGCAAGTCATTCACATATGCCTGGGTACAAATAGGTACCACTGGAACAAGCCCATGCTACCAGATGGCTATATATGACTGATGAGGAGAAAGATAAATTAAGACAAGCTATATTGGCTAAAAAAAAGACAGAAATGCAGTACGTGCTCATTCAGGAATTTAATAGTAACAGCCAGAAGCAGAAGCAGGGAACCACTGAAACTAATACATCAACAAACCCAAAATGTGTCACCATGTAAAGTGAATTTCAGTGGCAGCTTGGACACGCAGTGCAGTCTTCAAGGTAAACAGTGGACCAGGCCAGTCTACCGGTACAGTGCAACTTGTGGATCATGCTGGGGCCATCCTTGTCCCCAATTCCTGTGTTCGGCGTTAGCTGAAAAGTGAAGATGAACAAGTGAAAATGAGAAAGGACTTTTAAATACAAGCCAGATACATGCAAAACAAGAACTGTTTTGAGAAAATATCTAATGTATGACTCGAGACCAAGTAAAGTTATCAGTACAGAAAAGATATATGCATGACAAGCTGCCAAAGAAATCCATTAGATGCCATCCAGATCAGAATAATAATAAACAAATTGAATTTTTTACATACACTGTTGTCTGTTATTTATTCATTAAACTGTTTTTTATGGATTGGGAGTGAAAGGTAGGGTTGATTTTAAAGTAACACTTAAAAGAACTGGCTAATTTTCAAGGGTCACACTTTAAAAAGTGGGGTTAATTTTAAGGTTAGAGTAAGGGTAAGACATAGGGCTTGACTAAGGGCTAGGATAAGGATTAGGGTTAGTCTTATAGGGACCATTCCCACAGATATTTGGATCAGTCTATCTCCCTGGGGAGTTTACTAAATTCCCATCAACTTAAAGGGCTTAAATGTCTGTCACGCCTTGTAAAACTGTTAGGGGGTAATTACCTTTACCCTCTAGCTGATTAAGACATTTAAGCTGGTTAAGTTGACAGTAACCTAGTGAGCCTCCCCGGGGCGTAATTACTGGTAGCGCGAGCCAGTTACTTATAGTAACTTATAGTAACTGGCTCGCGCTGCCAGTAATTACGCTGCGGGATATTCAGGGCACAGATAGTGATCATAAGACATACCGCAAATAGAAAATAAAATTTAGAAAATAGACATTGCATGTGAATGAAGCCTTACAGGCCATACTTCTGATATTGCTCAGTGCAGGACACATAATTGTGTTTTGATATTGATCCATTTTAAGCATTACAGTTGCCATAGAAATTTAAAAAACACTTTCCCTCTAGGTTACAAACCACTATAAAAAATCCCATTCACTTTCATTGTAAGGTTTAATTCTTTCCTTGTTCAACAAACACTTCCACCTAAGATTTAAACAGTATACCTTACCAGTATAGCCTTCCAGTCACAATAATTTCACTGTAAGTATGGTAACACATTTTTTTTCATAACGTTTGTGGTGGCAGTGCACAAAGCAGTTTGCTTGTCAATTTTGATGCAATATTACATACTGATTAAATCTGAAATTACCACCAACTAAAATATCTAACATAAATAACATGAATGTGTAGAAAATTTGATTTTTTTTCAGCTTCATGCTCGTGGGAGTTCAAAGTCCCATAGTGAAAATGCCAATAAATTTCACAAAAATGTATAACTTAAGAAAAAGAAGCCAATTAACACTGCCTTTCCAACTCAGGCTGCATTTTAGTCCTAATTACTGTAAATACACTTATTGTGTCTGTATATAAAAATCAAGATATCTTATCAACATAGCCTCCCAGTCACAAGAACTTTACTGTAAGGTGCTGCCCCCAAGCAGATGAAAAAAGCACTAAAATGCAGCAGAGGGGAGGGTATGCAAAACTGACTGCAGGCAGTAAAATATCACCTTGAAATAGAAAATAACACACCAAACTAAAAGAAAATGAACAAATTAATTCCTATAATTCATTAAAAAGCTTCCAAACAATCTGAAATAGAGGAAAAACCTCAATTTTCCCTTGTATGCAAATCTTCTTGCCTCAAAATTATCAAATAAGGCTGACCAAAAAGTGATGTATAATGTCTATCTCTCTCCTACACACACACACACACACTCACACACACACACACACACACACACACACACACACACACACACACACACACACACACACACTTGCAGACAGGCACAAATGATGTCATCACTGAGATTATATGAAGACAACGTAGCATATGACTAGATGTATAAATTCCATCTCTCTCTCTCTAACACACACACACACACACACACACACTTGCAGACAGGCACAAATGATGTCATCACTGAGATTATATGAAGACAACGTAGCATATGACTAGATGTATAAATTCCATCTCTCTCTCTCTAACACACACAACACACACACACACACACACACACACACACACACACACACACACACACACACACACACACACCAAGTCTTCTTTGAGATTAAGTGAAGACACAGAAGCATGACACAATGTTATAGTTCTAAACAGATATTCTCCCTGTTCACGTTGGCCTATGTGTTATGTAGAGCATTAAATTAATTGTAATGTTATGACAATACTTGATAAGATGAACACTTGTTTCTTTTAAATTTCTTCTGTTTTTGACTTTCGATTCATACAGCTTTCAATATCAGCATGATTTCATACCTTTATTTTGTTTAGTTTTTTTACATAAATTTTGAAGTTTATGAAGCTTTTAACACTAAATTCTCAAACACAAAAAAGGTCCACTCTGTAACATTATCTTCTTGTTTTTGGTAAATGTCATCAAAGTTCACAAGCTTCCATTAGTGGCATTTTTTGAATGACCCTTGGTCACCTACAGATTACACTTGATGACAGTTCTCAGCCATTGTTAAAGTAAACAGGTGTTCCTCATACTTTTTAATGTACATGTATATACAAGCCTAACACTTCACAATAAACTTTCGTAGAAGTCAGACGCATTGTTGTTGTCTCTCTCCTGAATAGAGTCCGGCACATTGGACTCAGTAAAGAGCCATCATATTACATGGTGTCAGAAGTGGTTGCCAGACATAGGCAACAGTGACGATCCGTGGCAGTTTTAACATTGTGTTAACTGTTAGCATGGAACTCACTGGTATCCCAACACCTTCCATGGACTGGAGTGCGTCTAATCTTCCTGAACAGTGGAAAAAATTTCACAGTCTCGTGGAACTTATTTTTAATGGGCCACTAAAGGAAAAGGAAGAGAAAGTGAAGGTGACTTATCTCTTGTTATGGATAGGAGACAAGGGGAGAGAAATAAAGTCAACTTGGACAAATCTGGACGAACCAGACAAGCTGCAGTCATATTATGACCGTTTTAAAGCCCATGTGCAGCCGAAACTGAATCCCATCTTCGCGCGGTTCAAGTTTAACAATGAAACTCAAGGTGCATCTACCGTTGAACAATTTATCACTCGTTTGCGGACACTTGCTGTTGACTGTGCATACACAAATGCAGAAGAGATGATCCGAGACAGGATCGTATTTGGTACCTCATCAGAGAAAGTGAGGGAAAAACTCATAAATGAAGGTGACAAGCTGACACTCGACAAAGCTGTGCAGATAGCCCAGTCGTACGAGTATTCAATGGAACAACTCAAGACAATGGGAAAAGAGGTCAGCAGCATTAAGAAACAACCTCCACGTACAGGCAACTGGAGACATGTGAACAGACAGAAGAAACAGCAAAAGCAGGACAGACATGAGTGTAACAATTGTGGCTACGAGCATGCCAAGACTGATAGATGTCCGGCTAAGGGTAAACAGTGTAATAACTGTAAGAAATTCAATCACTTTGCTAAAAAATGTCGCAAAAGTATTGCTAAAAAACATGTTAATGAGTTGCAAGCTTTGCCAGATCAGCCCGATTCTGATTCTGATTCAGATTCACAATTTATTGTAGATAGTATTGACATGTCAGAGGGTTTAGATCAAGCATTTTGCCATGTAGAAATTGGTCCAGCAAAGATCAGTGTTAAGTTTAAGATTGACACAGGTTCTCAAGTGAACATTTTACCCAAGCATGTGTTTGACTCAATAGGTCATGTAGACGACCTGAAACCTCCTAGTCAGAAGCTTACTGCTTATAATGGTCATTCACTAAAAAACTTAGGGTCTGCAAATTTCACTTGTCAGTATAAGAAAAAGTCCATTGAACTTCTGTTTCACGTCGTTGATACAGAATCTTCACCGATACTTGGTTTGAAAGCATGTATGGACTTGTGCCTGATTAAGTTAGTGTATGCGTGCGATGTAGATGCTGATGTGAAGCGAGAGCTGGTCGGAAAAAGAGATTCTAGTAAACCCAGCCAAAATCTGAACAAATCCGAGTTTGGTAAAGACCAAATATTGCATGAATACAAAGACGTATTCGAGGGTATAGGATTGTTCCCAGGTGAATGTGTAATTCACACTGATCCCGACGTAATTCCTGTTGTTCACCCCCCTCGCAAAGTGCCGCATGCACTTCATGAAAAGCTCAAAAATGAACTTGAGCGTATGGAGAAGCTTGATGTGATTTGTAAAGTCACAGAGCCCACAGAATGGGTAAATTCTCTAGTGATTGTTGAGAAGCCTGAATCAAGCTCAGGTAAGGTACGTGTGTGCCTGGATCCCAAAGACCTAAATAGAGCTATTTTGAGACCCCATTACCCCCCTAGAACATTAGAAGAAGTATTACCCCAGTTAGCAGGTGCTCAATACTTCAGTAAGTTGGATGCAAGGTCAGGGTATTGGACAATTAAACTATCCACAGAATCCTCATACCTTACGACGTTTAATACGCCATTTGGTAGATACAGATATCTGCGACTGCCTTTTGGTTTGAGATCGTCGCAGGATGAGTTTCAGAGAAGGGTAGACGAAAATTTTGAGGGTCTTGACGGTGTAATAGCCTTAGTAGATGACATCATAGTGTTTGGAAAAAACAGAGAACAGCATGACCGAAATCTGCGTAATGTTCTACAAAGATCACGTGAGTGTGGGATCAAACTCAACAGAGAAAAAATGGAAATCGGCGTGACTAAAGTAAAATATTTTGGTCACATTATCACATCAAAAGGCTTAGAGCCTGACCCGGAAAAGGTCAAAGCAATTAGGGAGATGAAAGCCCCGACTAATAAGAAAGAGTTAGAGACTTTTCTGGGTATGGTGACATACCTAGCTAAATTTGCTCCCAACCTTTCAGAGATTACCACCCCCCTTCGCAAGTTACTTGCAAAAGACATGATTTTTCATTGGATCGATGAGCATGAGAAAGCTCTCAATGAAGTAAAAGAGGTAATCACAGCGGCCCCAAGTCCTACGTTAACGTATTTTGACCCCAGCCAGGTCACTACCTTACAGACTGATGCCTCTAAGTATGGTTTAGGTGCTGCACTGTTGCAGGATGGAAAACCCATAGCTTATGCATCCAAAGCTCTCAATACATCAGAAATCAACTATGCCCAAATAGAAAAAGAAATGTTTGGGATAGTTTTTGGGTGTAAGAGATTTCACCAATATGTTTATGGCCGTAAAGTAGTAGTGGAGACAGACCACAAACCTTTAATTCCTATATTCAAGAAGCCCTTGAATACAGCCCCTCCACGCTTGCAGAGAATGCTGTTACAATTACAGCGATACGATCTGGAGGTAATTTACAAACCAGGTACACAGATACCACTTGCAGACACATTGTCTCGCAATTTTGTAAAAGACACCTACCCAGAGCTCGCTAAAGGAATGGATGCACACATACATGCAGTGCTCTCAAAAATTCCTATTAGTGATAGAAAGTTAGACGAAATTCGTCAAGAAACTGAACAAACTGAACAGTTTCAGACTTTGCGCAAAACCGTTTTAAATGGTTGGCCTGTTAAAAGGAGTGATTGCCCCTCTGAGATTATAGAATTTTGGAATCACAGAGACGAATTGTCTTACATTGATGGCCTACTGCTCAAAGGTCAAAAGGTTATCGTACCCCAGAAACTAAGGGTGAAAATGCTGCATTCTATACACACAGGTCACAAAGGAATAGAGAAATGCCAAAAACGAGCCAGATCAGCAATTTTTTGGCCAGGCATGTCAGGTGACATTAATGATTTTGTTTCCAAGTGCCCCATTTGTCTCATGCAAAGAAATAACAACCCTAAACAACCTTTGCAGCCACACCCCATCCCTGATTACCCCTGGCAAACAGTTGCCACTGATTTGTTTACATGGGATGGAAAGGATTTCATAGTTGTAGTTGATTATTACAGTCGATACTTTGAGGTAGCTCAACTTACCTCTACTCAAAGTTATCAGGTAATCAGCAAGTTAAAGGTTATATTTGCTAGATTTGGAATCCCAGAAACTGTCATTTCAGACAATGGTCCTCAGTACGCCTCTCAGGAGTTCACTGATTTCTCTAAGCAATATGATTTCAAACATGTGACCTCCAGCCCCAATTACCCTCAGTCCAACGGACTAGCTGAGAAATATGTCCAAATTGTAAAGAGACTGTTTGAAAAGTCAAAGTCTGATAAATCTGACCCTAATTTGGCCTTATTGGAATACAGGGTGTCCCCCCTTGACATCGGATACTCCCCAGCGCAGTTATTACAAGGACGGCAGTTGCGTTCTGTTTTACCTGCCACCAATCAACAGTTGTGTCCCCAGTTCATTGATCCTGGAAAGGTCAAACATAAGATAGATTTAAGTCGTCAAAAGCAGAAGAAATTTTATGACCATGGTTCCCGACCCCTTCCCCCTATAACTGTAGGTGAGTCAGTCAGATTTCAGCGAAATGACAAGTTATGGAAACCTGCCAATGTCATTGATAAGGTGAATGAAAATTCATTTGTTTTACAAGCTCCTAATGGTGGTATATATCGACGTAACAGGCGTCATATTCTCAAAACAAAAGAGCCCAATGTTCCTCATGACACTGACCCACAAGTGCCTATTTGCACTGAGAATCTGGTTAATAAATCCAGTGATCTTAAAATTCTAGCAGATCACCCAGAGCCTGCTGTAAATGCCCCAGTTAAGTCCCCAGTTAAAGTCAAATCAACCCCTCAGAAAGATGAATGTCATACACCCCAGCCCTATGTAACACGAGCTGGCAGAGTTTGCAAACAAAAAATTATAGAATCTATGTAATTTTTGCAAAGTGATATAAAAGACTTTAGAGGAAATTACCCTTGGACAAAAGGATATGAACTTAACTTTATCAAGAATTTTTTCAATGACAGTATATGTTCACTATTGGATACACATATCTGACAGGCAGTACTAACAAGCACATATTGCCAGTGCAGGGATATTTCACCAAGACTATGACTGTTAACACCCAGGACATTTGATTGAAGAAAGGGAGATGTAACATTATCTTCTTGTTTTTGGTAAATGTCATCAAAGTTCACAAGCTTCCATTAGTGGCATTTTTTGAATGACCCTTGGTCACCTACAGATTACACTTGATGACAGTTCTCAGCCATTGTTAAAGTAAACAGGTGTTCCTCATACTTTTTAATGTACATGTATATACAAGCCTAACACTTCACAATAAACTTTCGTAGAAGTCAGACGCATTGTTGTTGTCTCTCTCCTGAATAGAGTCCGGCACATTGGACTCAGTAAAGAGCCATCATATTACACACTCCTTCGATAAAAGACCCCTCCTCCCCTTTTGAAATTGCTTGCTAAGGGGCCTGCTGGGAGATGTGTTCGAACACTGGGGTCAATACTCTGCTACAGCAACCACCGACTCGAGCACTGGTGATAAAGCAGACCTTGAAGGCATGTGTGGTGGAAATGCAAAGGGACACTGAGCCAACACTTGAGAAATACTGCATTTTACCAGGTGATTCATATGCATTAAAGGGCTACCAACCTACCTCACAGTAATATCCCTCCAGTCCTACTGAAATTCATAGCCAACCATCACCTCAGTCTCGGACAGAATTCATGTGCACTGGCCAAAGTATCCTGGAGCTCTGGGATGTTTTCTAGACAACTGAAAATGGACAATTAAAAACTGATTAACAGACTCAATGACGATGTTAAGCGGCAGTGTGCTATGAAATTTTCCCTGCAGGCAGGTGCTGGGGATGTGAACATGATGATAAAAAACTGACCTATACCAGTGATGCCATGATAGAATGTTACCATGTGAACCATAACTTGTGCATAACATGAGGCAAGTCATTCACATATGCCAGGGTACAAATACCGTATAGCTAAAAAAAAACACGACTATTGGTACGCGTATGATCGATAACTGATTTAATTCTCGTAAGATTACCATCCGCCCCCTTCCTTATGAATAGGTATTACTTTATTAATACAATGCAACCGTCGTGTAGCCGCATGTTAGAAGACAATGTTTGATTACGCACAGCAGTAGGAGGCCGCTACCCCTTCCCAGCAAGGAGTCAACACAGCAGCGCGTAACCCGGGGTTAATTAGGGGTTATTAGCTGTCCACTTATGATCGGTATTGTTCGTCTTGATTGCAGCACACTTCCTACTCACTATTGGTTCGACCGCCTCTTCTTTAAATGCTCTCTCAAACCTTTCCTCTGTCAGCCGAGAATGGAAACACGTTTATCTGCCGATAAACTACGTCGTTGATGTATTATTCGGCATCATTCAACAGTGGGTCATAAGGCTCTATCTATCATTTTTTTCGTCTCGCATTTTACCAGATTGAGCTGACGCTCGAAAACTAAATTTAATGAATAATTTTCTCACGTGCACCGTATCCAGCTAATTTTACGACAATAACTACCACGGCACCTCCGCCATTTGCAATTGTAGACGAACCACGTGTTTCCAACTGATAGGCCAATACAACTATACCAGACCCATTGTACGAGAAAAGACCGTTTATATTTAATTAATTAAAAAACATTTGAGGATTGCGACTTTCTATTGATATACTGTCGATGGTATCCCTGTATTAAATCATCCACTGCTACCCCCTCTTTTGTTGTGTAGCATGACTCGTATCACAAGATGGCCTTAGAAATGAAGTAAGACAGGCCTACACTCTGATAGTTTTTAGTCTATTATTAACCCTAATGTCGTTGCTTGTCATTCATTCTAGAACTCTCTGAGCCATCGCAAAATTATTTGCCAGGACATTTAAAGGCTACTTCTTAACGGATTTTTTTTTATTTGCACTGAGTCCAGAATGTTCGAGGACGTCTCTGTCGTTATCGCCGTTTCTCGGACGCAGTCCCAGACAAAGGATCGGAAAGTTTCTAAATAAAAGAACTTATAAATGCTGCCACTAGCCATCCTTATTGTTCCTAAGTAAAGAGAGGCGATAATGATCTTTTCTTTCTTCTAGCTTAGTCTGTCGACTAAAATGAACAAGGTTAGGCCTACAATGCAACCACCTATTATTACGACCATTAATGAGGTTCTTTGCTACACTCCCTTTCTTCATGATCGCGAAACCAGTGGGGTGCTGTGTTTTAAATATATAAAAAAAGGGTCACGCGAGGTGAAGCTATAATAATGAAATAAAAAAATCCAATGAATAGGCCTATCTAATAAACCATGAAGCACGTAGTCTAGGCCTCTTCTTTGACCGACATCACATTTTTACATTCTTTGTTTTAATAAGAGGACAAACGTGGTCTAATTTGTCTTTTGGTGGTGTGTGATTTTGCTTGAAGTAGCGGAGTCAAGTAAATCGGTGATTTACCGTTGGTAAGAGTAGCGCTCATCGCTCCTGCGTCCTCATAGATTACTTTCTAATCACCCGTAATTAACGCAGTCAGGAATAAGCGCTCAAATAGGGGTTTTTGTATCAGGGAAAATTTTAGTATTAATCTTATGTTATTATGTATCTGTATTATGTAATCATGTAACTCATTTTCCCAAGGCAACCACCAATTATGACGACCATTAATGAAGTTCTCTGCTACACTCTCTCCTCATGATCACTTGCTCGATCGTGAAACCCTGGAGGTGTTGTATATATATTTGGGGTAGTTTACTATAGCATGCTACACTCTCCTCATGATCAGCTGCTCGATCGTGAAATCTGGAGTGAAACCCATGGTTTATCTAACAATGGTTTAAATAAATAAAAAGGGTGTCACGAAGGTGAAGCTGCTTAACTCATAAGAATAACGAACGAAAAAATACGATGAACATTTAATAAACCACGAAGCACGTATGTTTTGACCGTTATCGCCTTTTTTACATAAGATGTCTCAACAAGAAGGCAGATGTAGTCCAATTTGTCTTTTGTTGGTGATTCTGCTTCAGGTGGCTGAGATTAGTTGATCGGTGATGCACCGTTGGTAAGAGTAGCAATCATCACTCCTGTGTTCTAACGGATTACTTTCCAACCCCCCATAATTAACGCAGCCAGGAATAGGCGCTGAAATAGGGGGTATTAAATCAGGAATTAATTTTTGTAATTATGTATCCGTAAAATAAGAATCGTAACATTATCACGTATTTTTCCTGATGGAAAATATCATAATTTATGCACACTGATCGAATTATAAAGAAAATCTCCAGATGTAAACAAAGGTCAGTCAAGTATCACTCATCCCAGGCTGCAGGGCAGATATAGAGAATTGAATGAAGCGCCAGTGATCTGGCAACCCTACAAATTTGTCATAATGATTCATGGGCAAACAATAGAAGCATGATATTAACACCTTTTACAGTGTGAATGACGACACCTTATGAGGCTTTTGTTTCTTCCCCTGGGTTGGTATTACAAAGTAAGTATGTTGACGTAAGTGTGTTGACTTTTGCATGTTCAAAGGAACAATGGAAATGTCATTTCAAAACAAAGAGCCACATTTCCCTACTTAGGTGGCCAAAATATTGTCAATGAAACGCAAAAAAGACAAAATCACCAGCTGTAACTGACTGAGTCTAACTCAAATGCAAAAAGGTACGCACAGCGACAAAGCGCTATTGTAAACAATGACCTGACGATGAGATCAATAAGATGTATAAAATGACTATTTGTACTATAAAACTGTACCCCTGCCCCTATTTGTATATTATTACACACACAAGGCCACCCTATACCAGAGTTACAGATTGATTTTTCATTACACAGTCTCTTGCACTGAAGAAAAATACTCATAATTAATTTGCGGCCCTAGTAGAGGGTCTTCTCTCGCTTTCTCTCAAATCAAAATAAACTAGCAAACATGAAAATTGGCAAAATGTATTAGAATGTAAAGTGTTGCGAACCCTTTAAACAAGGTGAATGGTAATATGCACGTTTAGACAAATTTTAATTTTAATTTCAATTAAATTTAATTTTAATTAAAATTGATATTACCAAAATTAGTAAATGTCGTTTGCGTCATGTATCAATATTTTTGCGCATAATAGTACCTACGTTATAAACATTCAGCAAAGATATTTGGAAGGCCGCTCTTTTGTTGTTTATATCAAAGGAAAACTATTTGATACCCATCGTATCAATCATTATACCATGATAAGAGATTAGCATACTAATTTATGTCCCCAGTAATAATAACTTTAACAATAACAACAAACCTTCCTACTGTGCTTTCCGTTGCAAAAACAATTAGCCACGACTGTTTTATATATTAATAGATATTCATAATAATGACAATTTCAAAATCTTCAAAAGTACCGACAGGGACACGAACTCCCGTCGGGTAGGTTGCAGACGACTCAACGACGTTAACCGTGGTTCCACCAATTCTATTATTCACGCATACAGATATCGACAGCTCTGTATTGCCGCGCATGCCGAAGCTTTGCGGAAATTGCCGAAGGCTAGGAAAATTCTTCAAAATATACTTTTATTACATTTAATCAAATCCAGACTATCTCCCACTGCCCTGAGGTATGGCTAAAGGCTTTCAGTTGTCATCAGACTTTGTAATTTGGGAGAAAAAAGTGAAACAGTAACTTCTGGTGATGAATAATAGGTAATAGTGCTGCAAGGTGTTGTTTTTTATCCCTGATGTACGAGTAGCTTTTTCTACAGTTTCTATAATTCTCTTAACGTATGAAAATATGCAGGTTTTCTGATATAATAAGACTTTGATAAAATCAAAACCAATAATACTTTTAAAGTCGAGAGTCGGGATAAATATCGGCAAGGTGGAGATATGTCCCGCCGGCGCTTCCGCAACAGCAAGACTGAAGGACGCAAGTTACAAAGCAAAACATGTTTAGTCAAGTTAAAGACTTAATTACCGGTTTAACTTCGGCGGCAGTGCCTACTGCTGTGAGCAACATGCGCTGTCCATCGTAATCCCCCTATCATTAACACTGTCGGGGACGTGCGCATTAGCGCGTCTGATGTAGACAGCGTGTGCTATTAAAGTGACCGGGGACTTATTAGCTATAGTGTAGGTCCCAGATAGCAAGCATACGTTGGGCCAACGTAGGGGAATCGTTGGTTTGTTGGCACATGGTTGGCGTTGGTAGTAATACGTTGGCCCAACGTTGGCCCAACCACATCATAATATGCACAACATAACTGCAATATGCTCACGTTGGCCCAACGTTGGGCCAACGTGTGCATATTTGTTGCATACGTTGGCCTAACGTTGGGCCAACGTATCCAATTAACAACTCAATAGAAATGAATAATGTTTCTGTTATAATAAAAATGTTTCTGTTCACAACTGAGAATCACATGTGCTTATCTATTGATCAGTAACATATAGTTTTTAGGATTAAATTTTTTTTTTTATTAAGAGTTTGTCAAATTCCTTGGGCCAAAAAACAGTGTTCTACTTTTATTTGTCTTCCAAGCTATATATCTCTCATATATATATATATATTTTTAATTTTGTCTTTTTTTTCTGAATGGATATAGTATATAGTACATAGACTTCACCTATAAAAAAAATTACTGAGTGAACAGATTTATATTTTTAAATAATGCTGTGAAACATATTTATTATTATTGAAATCAGACAAATGATTAAAATCTTATTATAATGTACAACTGCACAATATATAAATTTTTAACTTTATAGTTAGCATCAATTGACTTTTGATTAAAGTACACTGGTAACTTTCACTGGACCAGATTCATTACAAGCCAGGTGTTTATCTTAACTGTCAGTTTGATATAAACAGTTTGCCTACTGCCTGCTCAAACATGTCAAATAACTATACATAGCACAGTCTTAAGCGCGCTGACCGTTGAGCCAATTCAAAAATCTAAGCCAGAAGGTCAGAAATGTTCTAAGGAAGAGGCAAGAATTACAGCTGAAAGCATTGATTTCTGGATATAAAAAGAAGACATCTTTTTGGAAATTAGAAAATGAAGAGATAAAGAGACAGGATAAGAAGTGAGCATGTACTGGTAAGTGACTTTTTAATTGTGTATTTTCCCATTATTTACTGATGCACCAGGATCCATACAGCCTTGAAAAGTGTTCAAATTTAGTCCAGCACTTTGGACTAGTTTAAATGTAACTAGTTTAAATGGCTCTAGTTTAAATGTAACTTTGAAAAGTACTTGAAAATGCTATTAGGCTTGAAAAAGGTTTGCATTTCAGCATTTTGTCTTTGTAAAAATATTATTTATAACTTTGTAGTTTATTGAGATGAATACAGACAATAATTCACAGATGGGGGTAATACCTTTTAATACATCATTACTTGTACTTTTATTTTCAACTTTTCATCATCAATGTGTTACAAAGACAAAGTTTAAATGAAATGGGTCCTTTTTCCTTTGGTATGTACACTTAAATATAACTGTATTAATGTATAACTTGCCCTCATTAGTTAAAATCATTGAAAATGATTTGAATTAGAGCCTTAAAAGTCCTTGGAAGCCAATTGTTCTTATGTGTCTGTATGAATCCTGGCCAGTAAATTCTGTGATAGAGTTGTTGGAATGATTAAATGATGTGGAATTTAGTGGTACATTACAGTTGTCTAAAAACTGAATTCATGGTCAAGTGTACACGTAAGAACTAATTTAAATAAATCACTATAAATTACTGCACACAAGACACACACTTTTAAAGTTAAGATATTGGCTTTTGCCTAACTTAGAAAAGGTGGGGAGATTATCATATAATACACACCTACTAGTACTAGTTTGTATATGAAATATGGGGGAAGAGGTACAGTCATGTTATGTACATGTATCATACCAATTCTAGCATTATATTTCAAGTGTTTTTAATATTTAAATTTGTAGGTGCAGCACACTCTTCTGTGACTGTTCAGAAAAAGATGTTGAAGATACACCTAACTAATCGTGCTTTGCCAAAGATCATGCAGGTGCAGGACAGGAAAGAGAGAAAAAAATACAAAGATTGAACTCATATGACCACTGATTTGATTTTTAAAGAGACAATGTCTGAGATTTTGCCTGATGGAAGAGACTGTGATTTTATAGACTTGACATATAACTTATTAAAGTTCCTATGAAAAGCATCTTACCTGACATTAACAAGGGTTTCAGGTTTAAAATTTAATTTGATGAAAATATTTTTAAAAATTGAAATGGGGCAAAAAAGATTTTACTAGTAGAAAAATGCCTTGACTACAGGAATAAGGTGAAAAGTCATAGGACTGTTAAAATTTTTTTGATGTGCATCATGTAACAATTGATATAAGACACACTTATTAATGTTTAAATTTAATATTATAATATGTTATAAAAATTTTCTTTGTTGTCTTTTTGTATTATATTTCAATTCACATATCATTATTTAGTTGGTGTAATGTATTTGTTTTATGTAATGTTATGAATTAATTAAACAGTTCAAAATATATCACTAATCTTTTTGTTTCAACTACAATTATTAATTGACAATTTTCCAGGTGTAGTGTAAATGATTACAGGCAGATCAAGTCCTCTGAAGGATTCATCCCTTAGAAACCTTGCCAATTTTTCAGCCATATCTTGCAGTTTGCAGATTTCAGATGGTCAAGATATTTCATCAGGACATTGATCTGCCTGTGCATCAGATGTGTAATTACAGTGCCCTACTACCTATGTGATTCCAAAAAAAAAAAAAAGATTTTGCCTTTAGCTCAATGGGTTACTGTAAATCACTGTGTCCCTGGTTTTAGGTTGGATCATAATTTGTTGTGCAAATTGCAGATAATTTGGTGACCAGTTGGCCTACCGTTGGGCCAACGCGGATACATTGTTGGTTTGAGGTTGGGTAATTGTTGGACTGATGTTGGTTATTAGTAGAACCAATGTAATTGCACTGTTGGTTACAGGTTGGGTAATTGTTGGACCAATGTTGGTTATTAGTTGGCCCAATGTAGGGCCAACGCAGTTTGGTTGGGTAATAGTTGGACTGACGTTGGTTATTAGTAGGACCAACGTAAATACACTGTTGGTTACAGGTTGGGTAATTGTTGGACCAATGTTGGTTATTAGTTGGCCCAATGTAGGGCCAACGCAGTTTGGTTGGGAATACGTTGGCATTAAAAAGATGTTCAGCCAACCGTTGGCCAAAGTGAGCACTTAGATGGAAACCCAACGTTGGGCCAACGTTGCATGGTCAACCAAGGCAACGTTGGGCCAACGTTGGCCCAACGTATGCATGCTATCTGGGGTACCATTGGAACAAGCCCATGCTACCAGATGGCTACAGGCTACATATGACTGATGAGGAGAAAGATAAATTAAGACAAGCTATTGGCTACAAAATAGACAGAAATGCAGTATGTGCTCTTTCAGCAATTTAATAGTAACAGCCAGAAGCAGAAGCAGGGAACCACTGATACTAATACATCAACAAACCCAAAATGTGTCACCATGTCAAGGAACTTCAGTGGCAGCTTGGACACGCGGTGCAGTCGTCAAGGTGAACAATGGACCAGGCCAGTCTACAGTGCAACTTGTGGGTCATTCTGGGGCCATCCTTGTCCACAATTCCTGTGTTCGGCGTTAGCTGAAAAATGAAAATGAACAAGTGAAAATGAGAAAGGACTTTTAAATACAAGCCAGATACATGCAAAACAAGAACTGTTTTGAGAAAATATCTAATGTATGACTCAAGACCAAGTAAAGTTATCAGTACAGAAAAGATATATGCATGACAAGCTGCCAAAGAAATCCATTAGATGCCATCCAGATCAGAATAATAATAAACAAATTGAATTTTTTACATACACTGTTGTCTGTTATTTATTCATTAAACTGTTTTTTATGGATTGGGAGTGAAAGGTAGGGTTGATTTTAAAGTAACACTTAAAAGATTTGGCCAAATTTTAAGGGTCACACTTAAAAAAGTGGGGTTAATTTTATGGTTAGGGTAAGGGTAAAACATAGGGCTAGACTTAGGGCTAGCTAGGATAAGGATTAGGGTTAGCCTTAGGGACCATTCCCAGTCTATCTCCCTGGGGAGTTTACTAAATTCCCATCAACTTAAAGGGCTTAAATGTCTGTCACGCCTTGTAAAACTGTTAGGGGGTAATTACTTTACCCTCTAGCTGATTAAGACATTTAAGCTGGTTAAGTTGACAGTAATCTAGTGAGACTCCCCAGGGAGTTAGATCGATCCATATGGATCGGTCTGAGCATGAGAACCCAGTCCTAAAAGTTGGGCTTAATGTTAGGGTAATGATTAAAGGTAGGTTTACAGGACATACTTCAGATATTGCTCAGTGCAGGACACATAAATGTGTTTTGATATTGATCCATTTTAAGCATTACAGTTGCCATAGAAATGTAAAAAACATGCCATCCACTTTCCCTCTAGGTTACAAACCACTTTAAAAAATCCCATTCACTTTCATTGTAAGGTTTAATTCTTTCCTTGTTCAACAAACACTTCCACCTAAGATTTAAACAGTATACCTTACCAGTATAGCCTTCCAGTCATAATAATTTCATTGTAAGTATGGTAACACAGTTTTTTTTCATAACATTTGTGGTGGCAGTGCACAAAGCAGTTTTCTTGTCAATTTTGATGCAATATTACATACTGATTAAAAGTGAAATTACCACCAACTAAAATATCTAGCATAAATAACATGAATGTGTAGAAAATTTGATTTTTATTCAGTTTCATGCTCGTGAGAGTTCAAAGTCCCATGGTGAAAATGCCAATAAATTTCACAAAAATGTATAACTTAAGAAAAAGAAGCCAATTAACACTGCCTTTCCAACTCAGGCTGCATTTTAGTCCTAATTACTGTAAATACACTTATAGTGTCTGTATATAAAAATCAAGATATCATTTCAGCATAGCCTTCCAGTCACAAGAACTTTACTGTAAGGTGCTGCCCCCAAGCAGATGAAAAAAGCACTAAAATGCAGCAGAGGGGAGGGTATGCAAAACTGACTGCAGGCAGTAAAATATCACCTTGAAATAGAAAATAACACACCAAACTAAAAGAAAATGAACAAATTAATTCCTATAATTCATTAAAAAGCTTTCAAACAATCTGAAATAGAGGAAAAACCTTAATTTTCCCTTGTATGCAAATCTTCTTGCCTCAAAATTATCAAATAAGGCTGACCAAAAAGTGATGTATAATGTCTATCTCTCTCTTACACACACACACACACACACACACACACACACACACACACTTGCAGACAGGCACAAATGATGTTATCACAGAAATAATATGAAGACAACGTAGCATATGACTAGATGTATAAATTCCATCTCTCTCTCTCTAACACACACACACACACACACACAGACACACACGCACACACCAAGTCTTCTTTGAGATTAAGTGAAGACACAGAAGCATGACACAATGTTATAGTTCTAAACAGATATTCTCCCTGTTCACGTTGGCCTATGTGTTATGTAGAGCATTAAATTAATTGTAATGTTATGACAATACTTGATAAGATGAACACTTGTTTCTTTTAAATTTCTTCTGTTTTTGACTTTCGATTCATACAGCTTTCAATATCAGCATGATTTCATACCTTTATTTTGTTTAGTTTTTTACATAAATTTTGAAGTTTATGAAGCTTTTAACACTAAATTCTCAAACACAAAAAAGGTCCACTCCTTCGATAAAAGACCCCTCCTCCCCTTTTGAAATTGCTTGCTAAGGGGCCTGCTGTGAGATGTGTTCAGAACACTGGGGTCTCTACTCTGCTACAGCAACCACCAACTCCAGCACTGGTGATAAAGCAGACCTTGAAGGCATGTGTGGTGGAAATGCAAAGGGACACTGAGCCAACACTTGAGAAATACTGCATTTTAGCAGGTGATTCATATGCACTAAAGGGCTACCAACCTACTTCACAGTAATATCCCTCCAGTCCTACTGAAATTCATAGCCAACCATCACCTCAGTCTTGGACAGAATTCATGTGCACTGGCCAAAGTATCCTGGAGCTCTGGGATGTTTTCTGGACAACTGAAAATGGACAATTAAAAACTGATTAAGAGACTCAATGATGATGTTAAGCGGCAGTGTGCTATGAAATTTTCACTGTATATAACAGGCAGGTGCTGGGGATGTGAACATGATGATAAAAAAACTGACCTATACCAGTGATGCCATGATTGAATGTTAACATGTGAACCATTACTTGTGCATAACACGAGGCAAGTCATTCACATATGCCTGGGTACAAATAGGTACCATTGCAACAAGCCCATGCTACCAGATGGCTATATATGACTGATGAGGAGAAAGATAAATTAAGACAAGCTATTGGCTAAAAAAAAGACATAAATGCAGTACGTGCTCTTTCAGGAATTTAATAGTAACAGCCAGAAGCAGAAGCAGGGAACCACTGAAACTAATACATCAACAAACCCAAAATGTGTCACCATGTCAAGGAATTTCAGTGGCAGCTTGGACACGCAGCTGCAGTCTTCAAGGTAAACAGTGGACCAGGCCAGTCTACCAGTACAGTGCAACTTGTGGATCATGCTGGGGCCATCCTTGTCCCCAATTCCTGTGTTCGGCGTTAGCTGAAAAGTGAAGATGAACAAGTGAAAATGAGAAAGGACTTTTAAAAACAAGCCAGATACATGCAAAACAAGAACTGTTTTGAGAAAATATCTAATGTATGACTCAAGACCAAGTAAAGTTATCAGTACAGAAAAGATATATGCATGACAAGCTGCCAAAGAAATCCATTAGATGCCATCCAGATCAGAATAATAATAAACAAATTGAATTTTTTACATACACTGTTGTCTGTTATTTATTCATTAAACTGTTTTTTATGGATTGGGAGTGAAAGGTAGGGTTGATTTTAAAGTAACACTTAAAAGAACTGGCTAATTTTCAAGGGTCACACTTTAAAAAGTGGGGTTAATTTTAAGGTTAGAGTAAGGGTAAGACATAGGGCTAGACTAAGGGCTAGGATAAGAATTAGGGTTAGTCTTAGGGACCATTCCCACAGATATTTGGATCAGTCTATCTCCCTGGGGAGTTTACTAAATTCCCATCAACTTAAAGGGCTTAAATGTCTGTCACGCCTTGTAAAACTGTTAGGGGGTAATTACCTTTACCCTCTAGCTGATTAAGACATTTAAGCTGGTTAAGTTGACAGTAACCTAGTGAGCCTCCCCGGGGAGTTAGATCGATCCAGATGGATCGGTCTAGGCACGGGAACCTAGTCCTAAAAGTTGGGCTTAATGTTAGGGTAATGATTAAAGGTAGGCTTAGGCTTCGTTCACATGCAATGTCTATTTTCTAAATTCTATTTTCTATTCGCGCTATCTTATGATCACGGTCTGTGCCCTGAATATCCCGCGGCGTAATTACTGGCAGCGCGAGCCAGTTACTTATAGTAACTTATAGTAACTGGCTCGTGCTGCCAGTAATTACGCCGCGGGATCTTCAGGGCACAGATAGTGATCATAAGACATACCGCAAATAGAAAATAGAATTTAGAAAATAGACATTGCATGTGAATGAAGCCTTACAGGACATACTTCTGATATTGCTCAGTGCAGGACACATAATTGTGTTTTGATATTGATCCATTTTAAGCATTACAGTTGCCATAGAAATTTAAAAAAACACTTTCCCTCTAGGTTACAAACCACTTTAAAAAATCCCATTCACTTTCATTGTAAGGTTTAATTCTTTCCTTGTTCAACAAACACTTCCACCTAAGATTTAAACAGTATACCTTACCAGTATAGCCTTCCAGTCATAATAATTTCATTGTAAGTATGGTAACACAGTTTTTTTTCATAACATTTGTGGTGGCAGTGCACAAAGCAGTTTTCTTGTCAATTTTGATGCAATATTACATACTGATTAAAAGTGAAATTACCACCAACTAAAATATCTAGCATAAATAACATGAATGTGTAGAAAATTTGATTTTTATTCAGTTTCATGCTCGTGAGAGTTCAAAGTCCCATGGTGAAAATGCCAATAAATTTCACAAAAATGTATAACTTAAGAAAAAGAAGCCAATTAACACTGCCTTTCCAACTCAGGCTGCATTTTAGTCCTAATTACTGTAAATACACTTATAGTGTCTGTATATAAAAATCAAGATATCATTTCAGCATAGCCTTCCAGTCACAAGAACTTTACTGTAAGGTGCTGCCCCCAAGCAGATGAAAAAAGCACTAAAATGCAGCAGAGGGGAGGGTATGCAAAACTGACTGCAGGCAGTAAAATATCACCTTGAAATAGAAAATAACACACCAAACTAAAAGAAAATGAACAAATTAATTCCTATAATTCATTAAAAAGCTTTCAAACAATCTGAAATAGAGGAAAAACCTTAATTTTCCCTTGTATGCAAATCTTCTTGCCTCAAAATTATCAAATAAGGCTGACCAAAAAGTGATGTATGATGTCTATCTCTCTCTTACACACACACACACACACACACACACACACACACACACACACACACACACACTTGCAGACAGGCACAAATGATGTTATCACAGAGATAATATGAAGACAACGTAGCATATGACTAGATGTATAAATTCCATCTCTCTCTCTCTAACACACACACACACACACACACAGACACACACGCACACACCAAGTCTTCTTTGAGATTAAGTGAAGACACAGAAGCATGACACAATGTTATAGTTCTAAACAGATATTCTCCCTGTTCACGTTGGCCTATGTGTTATGTAGAGCATTAAATTAATTGTAATGTTATGACAATACTTGATAAGATGAACACTTGTTTCTTTTAAATTTCTTCTGTTTTTGACTTTCGATTCATACAGCTTTCAATATCAGCATGATTTCATACCTTTATTTTGTTTAGTTTTTTACATAAATTTTGAAGTTTATGAAGCTTTTAACACTAAATTCTCAAACACAAAAAAGGTCCACTCCTTCGATAAAAGACCCCTCCTCCCCTTTTGAAATTGCTTGCTAAGGGGCCTGCTGTGAGATGTGTTCAGAACACTGGGGTCTCTACTCTGCTACAGCAACCACCAACTCCAGCACTGGTGATAAAGCAGACCTTGAAGGCATGTGTGGTGGAAATGCAAAGGGACACTGAGCCAACACTTGAGAAATACTGCATTTTAGCAGGTGATTCATATGCACTAAAGGGCTACCAACCTACTTCACAGTAATATCCCTCCAGTCCTACTGAAATTCATAGCCAACCATCACCTCAGTCTTGGACAGAATTCATGTGCACTGGCCAAAGTATCCTGGAGCTCTGGGATGTTTTCTGGACAACTGAAAATGGACAATTAAAAACTTGCAGACAGGCACAAATGATGTCATCACTGAGATTATATGAAGACAACGTAGCATATGACTAGATGTATAAATTCCATCTCTCTCTCTCTAACACACACACACACACACACACACACACACACACACACACACACACCAAGTCTTCTTTGAGATTAAGTGAAGACACAGAAGCATGACACAATGTTATAGTTCTAAACAGATATTCTCCCTGTTCACGTTGGCCTATGTGTTATGTAGAGCATTAAATTAATTGTAATGTTATGACAATACTTGATAAGATGAACACTTGTTTCTTTTAAATTTCTTCTGTTTTTGACTTTCGATTCATACAGCTTTCAATATCAGCATGATTTCATACCTTTATTTTGTTTAGTTTTTTACATAAATTTTGAAGTTTATGAAGCTTTTAACACTAAATTCTCAAACACAAAAAAGGTCCACTCCTTCAATAAAAGACCCCTCCTCCCCTTTTGAAATTGCTTGCTAAGGGATCTGCTGTGAGATGTGTTCAGAACACTGGGGTCTCTACTCTGCTACAGCAACCACCAACTCCAGCACTGGTGATAAAGCAGACCTTGAAGGCATGTGTGGTGGAAATGCAAAGGGACACTGAGCCAACACTTGAGAAATACTGCATTTTAGCAGGTGATTCATATGCACTAAGAGCTACCAACCTACTTCACAGTAATTCTCCTCCAGTCCTACTGAAATTCATAGCCAACCATCACCTCAGTCTTGGACAGAATTCATGTGCACTGGCCAAAGTATCCTGGAGCTCTGGGATGTTTTCTAGACAACTGAAAATGGACAATTAAAAACTGATTAACAGACTCAATGATGATGTTAAGCGGCAGTGTGCTATGAAATTTTCACTGTATATATCAGGCAGGTGCTGGGGATGTGAACATGATGATAAAAAAACTGACCTATACCAGTGATGCCATGATTGAATGTTACCATGTGAACCATTACTTGTGCATAACACGAGGCAAGTCATTCACATATGCCTGGGTACAAATAGGTACCATTGGAACAAGCCCATGCTACCAGATGGCTACATATGACTGATGAGGAGAAAGATAAATTAAGACAAGCTATTGGCTAAAAAAAAGACATAAATGCAGTACGTGCTCTTTTAGGAATTTAATAGTAACAGCCAGAAGCAGAAGCAGGGAACCACTGAAACTAATACATCAACAAACCCAAAATGTGTCACCATGTCAAGGAATTTCAGTGGCAGCTTGGACACGCAGTGCAGTCTTCAAGGTAAACAGTGGACCAGGCTAGTCTACCGGTACAGTGCAACTTGTGGATCATGCTGGGGCCATCCTTGTCCCCAATTCCTGTGTTCGGCGCTAGCTGAAAAGTGAAGATGAACAAGTGAAAATGAGAAAGGACTTTTAAATACAAGCCAGATACATGCAAAACAAGAACTGTTTTGAGAAAATATCTAATGTATGACTCAAGACCAAGTAAAGTTATCAGTACAGAAAAGATATATGCATGACAAGCTGCCAAAGAAATCCATTAGATGCCATCCAGATCAGAATAATAATAAACAAATTGAATTTTTTACATACACTGTTGTCTGTTATTTATTCATTAAACTGTTTTTTATGGATTGGGAGTGAAAGGTAGGGTTGATTTTAAAGTAACACTTAAAAGAACTGGCTAATTTTCAAGGGTCACACTTTAAAAAGTGGGGTTAATTTTAAGGTTAGAGTAAGGGTAAGACATAGGGCTAGACTAAGGGCTAGGATAAGAATTAGGGTTAGTCTTAGGGACCATTCCCACAGATATTTGGATCAGTCTATCTCCCTGGGGAGTTTACTAAATTCCCATCAACTTAAAGGGCTTAAATGTCTGTCACGCCTTGTAAAACTGTTAGGGGGTAATTACCTTTACCCTCTAGCTGATTAAGACATTTAAGCTGGTTAAGTTGACAGTAATCTAGTGAGCCTCCCCGGGGAGTTAGATCGATCCAGATGGATCGGTCTAGGCACGGGAACCCAGTCCTAAAAGTTGGGCTTAATGTTAGGGTAATGATTAAAGGTAGGCTTAGGCTTCGTTCACATGCAATGTCTATTTTCTAAATTCTATTTTCTATTCGCGCTATCTTATGATCATGGTCTGTGCCCTGAATATCCCGCGGCGTAATTACTGGAAGCGCGAGCCAGTTACTTATAGTAACTTATAGTAACTGGCTCGCGCTGCCAGTAATTACGCCGCGGGATATTCAGGGCACAGATAGTGATCATAAGACATACCGCTAGGTTACAAACCACTATAAAAAATCCCATTCACTTTCATTGTAAGGTTTAATTCTTTCCTTGTTCAACAAACACTTCCACCTAAGATTTAAACAGTATACCTTACCAGTATAACCTTCCAGTCACAATAATTTCACTGTAAGTATGGTAACACAGTTTTTTTTCATAACGTTTGTGGTGGCAGTGCACAAAGCAGTTTGCTTGTCAATTTTGATGCAATATTACATACTGATTAAATCTGAAATTACCACCAACTAAAATATCTAACATAAATAACATGAATGTGTAGAAAATTTGATTTTTTTTCAGCTTCATGCTTGTGGGAGTTCAAGGTCCCATAGTGAAAATGCCAATAAATTTCACAAAAATGTATAACTTAAGAAAAAGAAGCCAATTAACACTGCCTTTCCAACTGAGGCTGCATTTTAGTCCTAATTACTGTAAATACACTTATTGTGTCTGTATATAAAAATCAAGATATCTTATCAGCACAGCCTCCCAGTCACAAGAACTTTACTGTAAGGTGCTGCCCCCAAGCAGATGAAAAAAGCACTAAAATGCAGCAGAGGGGAGGGTATGCAAAACTGACTGCAGGCAGTAAAATATCACCTTGAAATAGAAAATAACACACCAAACTAAAAGAAAATGAACAAATTAATTCCTATAATTCATTAAAAACCTTTCAAACAATCGGAAATAGAGGAAAAACGTCAATTTTCCCTTATATGCAAATCTTCTTGCCTCAAAATTATCAAATAAGGCTGACCAAAAAGTGATGTATAACGTCTATCTCTCTCTTACACACACATACACACACCTGCAGACACGCACATACGAACTCATCACTGAGATTGTGTGAAGGCAACGTAGCATGACAAGATGTATAAATTCTATCTCTGCATGTCTTGCTCATACATACAGATCGACACACACACATACAGACACACACATCAAGTCATCTTTGAGATTAAGTGCCAGTTTTTTAAGCACCAAACAAGTGCAGCAAGGTGAGGGTTCACTGAATTTGACCTTATTGGGCTTAAATACTTGCCTGAGGACCCTATTAACTTCTGCCAAACGTTAGGCTCCAAAAACCGTATTTCAAAGGATTTATGCCCAATTTTCGATTTTTTCCGGCTTTCGAAGCAGATTTTCAGTCAGCAGCTATGCAACTCATATATATGCTTATTTCCCCTTTATCTAGCTATATATTTACAATATTCCTATATGATATTTTTTGTCAATCAATATTCACCTTCCTAAGACATTCAAACAAAAAATATCACCCACCTAGTCCACACTGTACCCACATTTTGCACCCCACCCCCTAAAATCATATTTGAGCATGGCGATTTTCAAAGAGTCATATACCCACTGGTAGAGGTCCTATGACTGTAAAACCTACATGTGTTTATAAAGGAACATTAGGGTGATAAAATACAAAAGAGATATTCGTGGACTTTTATTTTGTTGGGGATATATTGATGTCTGAAAATGTAAGAATTTAGATTGGTGTTGCTCTTGTCTTGGCCAGTAAATGCTCACTTCCTCTAATCACGGCAAATTTAAACAGTATACTTTACAAAAGAAGGTAATGTCCCTCTATCAAAGCCTACTTTTGAAAATTTAAACGTCCATTCTTATATTTTGGTCATTTGTTACTGAAATTTATGTAGCACCGGTCAAGATGTTAACCCTTTTCAACCGACAAGTGTCTATCCTTTGCTCAAGTGCTTATATTGCCATTGTTCAACTATGCAGCAGTGCATTTTCTATAATGCTATAGCATACAAAATTAATTAAAAATAAGATTAGTCTAGAATCTTTGTGAATTGAGAAGAGAAAACAACAAACAACCCACGTTTTTATATATGTTATTATTTTATAGAGAAAGTGAATGTCCTTCAACAAGTTCACAGAAACTTCAGATTACATTGTACATGTAGTACAGGTAGTCTACTTATTATCAAAAATAGATTACTTCTTCAACAAATAAAAGTGAACACAAATGGGCATCAATCAATCACTTCTTCAGCAAATAATATTGAACACAAATGGGCATCAATCAATCAACTAACTATTCATTCTACAATACATAATCATCATTTTCATGGGATATGTACCTATAAATAAGTGAATTACTTGAAAGTATAATGACCGAAACTACATACAAAAAATACTTATAACCATAATCTCTATAGGTTATCTATAGGTAGAAGTCATTTTAACTGACATTCCCATAATAGTGCTCTTGTTTCCTTAAGTGAATAAGAAAACATGCAAAGTTTTGACTCATGAAAATTTTTAGATATTTTTTTCAACTAAAGATAAAGACAGAAACACTTGTTTGTTTTTTTTTATACAAACACATCAAACCAACAGAACTTCAAAAAATCCACTTAATTTTTTGCCCTTTAAGAGAAAAATGAAAATTGATGCGAAAAGAACTTGTATCATGCCATCATACACCCTGGATTGTTTTGCACTACCAGTACTCAAGACCAGGGCGATGAATTGCTACAAAATATGTCATACTGATCTTTGCTTGAAAGATTAAAATATTGATATCCATTATCAGCGTTTTAGTAACATATGTTCAATTAAAGGTTGCATTCATGAATATCTTCAATGAAATGAAACAAGACAAAAATCTCCTTTATTGAAAAGTTAATCAAAATGTATCAGCTCTCAAATTCTGATGAAGTTCCAATAAATTGCTGCACTTTCTAGGGACTCTTTTTGTTACTCCATGACTGAAAAATGCTTTATCTATCTGGTCATTGTGTCTTCCAACCGTAGATAGCAGTGATACAGAAACCTTATGTGAAAAGAGAGACATGTGTCTCCTGTTTCATAAAAATATGAGACACAAGGTTCAAAACAAGGGACACATCATAAACAACATTTTTTGTTTCCATAAAACAAGTTTTATTCTTTAAAAAAAAAAAAAAAAAAACATTTGCTCTTTGAAACACTCTTAGGCATGATTACCAGAAGTGCCATTATTAATGTCATGTCAATGTAGTAATGTCAATAAAGTAATGTCATTACACCACAAATGTCATTATTGTCTCTTACATCAATATTCATGAGAAATGCCTTTGACGTTTTGTTTTAAACACACTTAGAGCACTTCTAAAGTCAAAATCCTGAGAAAGGGGGCCATTAAGTTTTATGGCGATCAACATTTGTAAGTTTTCACTGATCAGTCTGTTTCTAAGGCTAGATTTGATTATATTTTGAGCACTAAAGCCACGTTCTACGTCTGCAGTATGCACTGGGAGGGCAAGTGCTATGCCAGCCAATTTGCACAAGTTAGGGAAATTCTCCTTATGAAATGCGTTGATAATTTCCCAGAGTTCTTTCATACTGTCACAACTGTAAGTGTTTGCCAGGACCAATTCCTTCAGTATTGCCCATTCCTGTTTGACCACATTGCCATCAACATACTTGTCCTCGTAATGTTTAATGACAACGTCCAATTCCTTATTTCCAAAAGCAGCTTGGGCATCCTGATTTTGAAACCTGATGCCTCTGAGACCTAAAACTGATAGGGCAGAAACCACTGACTGGTCATTATCTGGAAACCGCTTATCAAGTTCTTCCAGGAGATTGTTGATAAAGGAAGTTTTCGCAGAGTCTGCACCATTCCTCAGTTGTGTAGTGTCTCTAATTTTCACACCTTTGTAGTAGGACTCTGACTGAGAGGTTTCTCCAAGATCTTCTTTTGTAGCCTGTTCATGAGCTCCAGGTGTCTGTAGCAATTCCTGCAGTTGATTTTTCACACCACGAACAGCTGGGGATACAACAGCCAAATCCAGATTTTCTTTTTGGAATATCATGTTTAGATGTGTAATTATAGGGATGATATCCATAAGACAGCTTGTCACAAGAAGAAACTGTGATGTTGCCATGGTTTTCAAGAAACCTTTAGACTGTGGATTGCCGTTTTCAGCAACCTGTTGCTCAAACAACATTGCCAAAGATTGCCAAGAGCGATACAAAGCATCTAGACTGTTATAAAAGCTAAACCAACGGACAGAATGTACTTCCTTTATCCTGATCTTGGGAGCATCTAATACATCCTGTAGAGAAGCCAGTCCACTAATGCGCTTGGCGGAGTGTTTGAACCAGTAGTAGATATTTGTCATGAACTCCTGGTAGGTCTTCAAATATGGCACTCCATTGGCTGCTTGGCTAGACACGAGTGCAAGTTGGTGAGCAATGCAGTGCAGTTGAATGAGCTGTGGATTTGTTTCTCTTTTTAGTCTTGTACCGACTCCATTGTGTTTTCCGGTCATAACCTGATGAGATAAAGATTGAAATTAATTTTTCCATATCAACATCTGATGAACAAACCAATATTTTAGAAAAAATTGGAACTATTAATATTTTTCATTATTAAAAAGTTTCCAAACTATTTAATATTTTGGAATTTTTCATAAATATAACAGACTGACAGTAATAATTATAATCCTGACTAAATAAAATTAATGAATGAAATTTCAAATATTTATTCTATTTATTGTTTCCTTGTAATATATTATATATCCAGTACATTATTTAATTTATTCTATTTATCAACTTCACACCAGTTGTTTTTTATTTATTGTTTCTTGATAATTTTATGCAATACTGACCGATGCACCGTCACTTCCTAGTCCTACTACCTTATCAGGCGGCACTTCAAACTTTGTCAGGAGATTTTTGACAGATGTTGCAATGGTGTCTGCTTTCCCATCCAGTATTTCACAATTCTCTAAGAAAATGGTCTCTGGTTTACAGCCTGATGATATCCTCGCATACACACTCAGTTTTTTTGTACTAGTAATGTCACATGATTCATCACAAAGCACAGAGATATAGTCTGCATCTGTCAGCTTTTTTCAAATATCTCGGAGAATCACTTCGTATATACTCTCTTGAAAGTCTTTGGTAATAGTGTAGGATTGGTAGCTTTTTGCAATTGGCGCAAGATCACTGCAGCCTTGCTTTATCAAAAAATCAACAAAATCTGGGTACTTGGATGTTGCTATGTCCTGCTTTGCCAAGAAATATATTGTTCGTAGAGCATGGATTATGGCACTGTCGTTCTCACTAAACTGATTTTTTACCATTCTCGATAGAGTTGACCTTGAGATTTCATCTTGTACCGACTGGCGATGGTCAGCTGCTGAAGCATGCCGCTCCAAAGTCGTGGTTCTGAAGTTGCTACAGCCTTCGGTAAAAACGTTCTTTTTTTGGCTTTTTACACATAGTGTGCAAAACATATGGTTGTCTTTGTTTTCTAGCCATGTCCATTAGGATTTCCAAGCTTCATTGAACACTCGTTTTACACGTTTCCGAGGCAAACAAGCAGCCGACTGGTCACGAGGTTCAGTTTCACTGTCACTTTGCTCCGCCATGTGCGAGGAGGAAATTTGCGGTGAATGCAAGAAGAAGCATGATTCGCTGAATTCGCAAGCGTTGCTAAGCGCTATAACTGAATTTGAAAGGTGCGATGTGATTGGCTGATGAGTACCACTCAGTTTCAGGTGATATTGCGCACTCACTGAACGACTTTTACTTTGTTAAACTGTTTGGATCATTCCTGATTTTTATTAAATTTGACTATATGCGTATTTTTCTGATTTCCTGGTCGCAAAGGTGATGCTATTTATGCGACAATGGCCTCATGTTTTGTCGCATTACGATCGTTTTTATGAGACAATAATGAAATTTATGGGTCAAATGTCGCAAAGTCGCGCCGTTTCTGTATCGCTGAGATAGTATACTTTTTCAAGTAAATAAATGTGAAAACAATATACTCCTTTTGGCAGTGAGCCAATCCTCCTCACACTTCCTTTTTTTCAGCACCTGGATTAACCACTTTATTTTCTTTGTCATATTTACTGGCTTTCTCTGACCAGTCTTCAGACATATTCTAGCTGAAATAATAAGGAAATTTCATTCTCCATTTTATTAAATGGGTTTAATTTTCAACTGACAAAACTTATCATGAACAGCGTTTAACAACAAAGCTTTATTTCATATATATTTTAAGTATCAAAATCAAATTAACAATTCAGCATGCATTAAAACTGTTATGATATCCAACTTGGGAACTAGGAAGTTATATGCTTTATCTTACTACTACACATTAACTAGTACATTTTAACAAGTAGAACATCATAATATCCTTCTCAATCCTCTGTCTAATATTAATTCGGTGAGTACATTAATAATAAAAGGTTTAATGTAAGTTTTATGTTAGTTTAATATATGTAAACATTTGTATTACCTGAGACCTCTGGAGAGAAAACTTTCCCATTGTTTTGATAAAAACTGGATCAACTGTGCGTGAAAGCTCCCGTTAGGTCCAAGGAAATAACTGTTGATATGTTCTTGTGGCTACCCAAAAGACCACAGCATGTAACTATACGCTAGGCAGATGACTGAGTCGAGTTCACTCCAAATTGCTTAAGATGATGAAACTGATCTACACCATACGTGATATGCATGACGCAGGCCATGGTCCATTTTTGGCATTAGTATCCTCTTATTTTAGACGTAATTCAAGCATGGAGAGGTGGCCCATACATCTTTGTCGTATCTCCTGAATGTCACACCACTTTTTTGCCTTTGTAAGTGTCTACTGAACAACAACGCACAGTGCATGTGCTGTTTGCTACTTGAAATTCGGGAAATCTGCAGCGTGCGCCTTCCTCCTACTTGAACCAGCCATTACTAGTTTCACGAACTTAGTTTTGATTGCAAGGTTAACCAGCATTTCAACTTGGTATATAATTGCATCCGGTGTAACATGAAAATCTGACTCCCATGAAAATCTGACTCCCCCAGTCAGATTTTCATAATGAAAATCTGACTCCCCCCATGAAAATTTGACTCCCCCTCCACAAAACTTCATAAATCTTATTTTATTTTGAACATATGTCTGTGATCTTGTAGTATGTAAAATGGTGGATACATTGGCACAATCAAACAATGACCACAGGCATTTCAGTGCTCCATGCCTTACCTGTGGTACATGGTTAATTGCAATTAGGGGGAGTCAAATATTCATGGGGGAGTCAGATTTTCATTATGTGCACATTTAATTTTCTTATTTTTTCATGAAAATTTTCACCTGCAAACTACAAAAAAAAAAAGTGCCAATGTATCCTCCATTTTACATACTACAAGATCACAGTCATATACTCAAAATGAAATAAGATTTATGAAGTTTTGTGGAGGGGGAGTCAAATTTTCATTGGGGAGTCAGATTTTCATTATGTGCACATTTTTAATTTTCTTATTTTTCATGAAAATTTTCACCTGCAAACTACAAAAAAAAAGTGCGAATGTATCCTCCATTATGCATACTACAAGATCATAGTCATTTATTCAAATAAAATGAGATTAATGAATTTTTTTTTTTTTTTTGGGGGGGAGTCAAAATTTCATAGGGGGAGTCACATTTTCATGATGAAAATTTGACTGGGGAGTCACATTTTCATGATGAAAATCTGACTGGGGAGTCACATTTTAGGGGAGTCAGATTTTCATGGTACACTGGGAATAAATTCATAGAAGATACCAGAGCTTATTTTTGTAATTTTGGCACTGATTCATGTTGGAACTGATTTCAACAGTCTTTGATAAAAATCGAAACTTTGGGAAGTAAGATTTGACTGGTATGTTTTACGATGAAATAGCCTGTAAATAGGAAGATTTGCGTCAATGGTGCAGGAAAAAAGTCCATGCCGATTTTTAATCCATATTATGCCTATGTTCTCAGGAAATACCAATGATAATATATAAGGTGCTCTACCAGTGGAGATATTAGGCTATATGTAGGGTGGGTATCTGAAAGAAGCATCAATTGACCCCAAATGACCTCGATAGTTTGTAACCATAGCAACAAAATTATGATAAAATTTTCTGTTGTTATAAAGACTATTCATCAATCTTTCAATTTATCAATCTTTCAAATATAGTAAAGGTCGAAGTAATGTACTGAACAAATCATGTGCATTTTGTAGAGCAAATTTGAGGGAAAATGCATCACTCACACAGCTGAAAAGTTAAGCGGACTCTCTGCGCGAGGGTTAAATATGCATGGGGCTGTATCTCGGTAAAAACGCAACGCAAAGCTTTACTATTTCACACATTCAATAAAGTCATAAAGATGATTCACTGTGAGTAATATGAGTGTATTCTGTGAGAACCCAACCAATTGCCACTTTCTGGCTGATTTGTCTGGTGGTTAGAAAAACTTGCACTTAAGTGAAGACACAGAAGCATGACACAATGTTATAGTTCTAAATAGATTTCCTCCCTGGTCATGTAGGCCTACATGTTATATGGAGCTTTAAATTAATTGTAATGTTATGATAATACTTGATAAGCTGAACGTACACTTGTTTCTTTTAAATTTCTTGTTTTTGACTTTAAATTAATACAGCTTTCAACATCAGCATGATCTCATAACTTTATCTGGTTTAGTTTTTTTATATCAATTTTGAAGTTTTTGGAGCTTTAATTTTAACACTAAATTCTCTAACACAAAAAAGGTCTACTCCATCGAACCTCCCCTCCCCTCCTTTTGAAATTGCTGGCTATATTCGGGCCTGCCGTGAGATGTGTCCAGACCACTGGGGTCCATACTATGCAACCAGCATACAGCAACCACCAACTCCAGCATTGGTGATAAAGCCGACCTTGAAGGCATGTGTGGTGGAAATGCAAAAGGACACTGAGCCAACACCTGTGAATTACTGCATTTTAGATGGTGATTCACATGCACTAAAGTGCTACCAACCTACCTCACAGACATCAACAAGTAATATCCCTCTACTCCTACTGAAATTTTAAGACATCCATCACTTCAGTCTCGGACAGAATTCATGTGCACAGGCCAAAGTATCTTTGAGCTCTGGGATGTTTTCTAGACAACTAAAAATGGGACAATTAAAAACTGATTAACAGATGATGATATGTTAAGCAACAGTGTGCTATGAAATGTTCACTGTATAATATTAGGCAGGTGCTGGGAATCTGAACATGATGATAAAAAACTGACCTATACCACTGATGCCATGATTGAATGTTGCAATGTGAACCATAACTTGTGTAAAAGAGGCAAGTTATTCACATGCCAGGGTACAAAATGGTTCCATTGGAACAAGCCCATGCCAGCAGAAGGCTACAGGCTATACATATGAATGATGGCTTCAAAACAGACAGAAATGCAGTACGTGCTCTCTCAGCAATTTAATAGTAACAGCCAGAAGTAGAAGCAGTAAACCACTAACACTAATTCATCAGCAAACCCAAAATGTGTCACCATGCCAAGGAATTTCAATGGCAGCTGGGACACACAGTGCAGTCCTCAAGGTGAACAATGGACCAGGCCAGTCTACAGTGCAGCTTGTGGATCATGCTGGGGCCATCCTTGTCCACAATTCATGTGTTCAAAAGGAGAAAAGACTTTTAAAAACAAGCCAAATACATGCAAACCAAGAACTGTTTTAAGATAATATAAAATGTATGACTCAAGACCAGAAAAAGTCATATATATGAAAGTTAGAATTTGCTCCATTCTGAGACTATGAACATAGTGAATGATTGAAGCTGACAAACTGCAATGATATGAGTTTATTTCCATTTTTGACACTCTATTACACAATACCAGTTCACAATAACAGGTTTACCATCAATTTTATATATCAACTAACAATATTGTTAAATGCAGAAAATGTCAAAAGATCACATTTACATATCATATTGGCTCAACAATGAGACTGTTTACATGCCTAAAAATTGAATCTGAGGAAAAACCACACATACAAAAGGCATGGTAACATTACCAAAACTGAAACAATCAAGCTTATTTTCAAATCTGATCAGTATATTAGTCCTATGAATTAGTCCTACAAGTTTCAAAGCAAACTATGATAGTGTTCGTGTTATCCAAATAAAGGTGGATAAAAGTTGCTGAAAAAAAAAATAAATAAATAAACAAATTTTGCAAAAAAAAGTTCCAATCAATATTAAAAAATAAAATAAAACTTTTGAAAATATGGCCAGTTCATGCTGATTTTTTAACTTCACTTGTATTTTATGAACAATCATTATTTCCATAAGTTTGAACGCAAAAGGTAAAATATGGTTTTCCACTTATCTTGTTATCACTGAAAGTGCACGGCAACAGCAACGATAGACGCAGGTGACAACTATGTGTACATAAAAATTACTTTCCACTTGAACTGCGTCAATATCTTCCTTCAATTTAATCCAATCATGAAAATCATTTATCAGTTAAAACACAGCCAATACACTTATGCTTATGGAACACATCTGTCTTGCTTCTCAGATAAGTGTCTACCAGGGTATTAATTGTCTGATTGCTACAAAGAAGACCCAACGGGTATATATAATAAGTATATATTCAAATGAAACTCAAAAGCCATGTTCTATTATTTTAATAATTAAAATAACAGGCCAGATATTGAATGTTCCTCAGTTGAAACCACATGAAGCAATTGACTTGATAAAAATAACAGCAAATGAAGTATGACAGATGGCCAGACTAGAAAAAGTGGTTAAAAGCCACTTCTTTGGAATGCATCAATGCATACTATAAATCACCCATGGAAAGTTTTAACATCTGTTTTCAATACTGTATTAATTTTCAATGCTGTATTAATTTTTGATAATACTGTTGCCTGATGGAACATCATACCCTACATTAACTAACTCCTCTATAAAAATTCACACCTTAATGGAGTCCAAAGTACCAATTTTTCTCTGAAAATCAGGAAAACTTGAAACCCTTATAAATGTCACACTGTCACGCCTTGAATTCCAAGTAACAATTCTTTGAATACAATGAATGACTTGTGGTAAAAAAAAAAAAAAAAAAAAAAAAAAAATATATATATATATATATATATATATATATATATATATATATATATATATATATATTAAAGAGATTGACCCATCCCCATGGATGACAGCATAAAATTGTAACTTCAAATGAAATGCATTCTGAAATGTCCCCGTCACATCTGAACAAAAATATTTGATAATACTGTTGCCTGATGGAACATCATACCCTACATTAACTAACTCCTCTATAAAAATTCACACCTTAATGGAGTCCAAAGTACCAATTTTTCTCTGAAAATCAGGAAAACTTGAAACCTTTATAAATGTCACACTGTCACGCCTTGAATTCCAAGTAACAATTCTTTGAATACAATGAATGACTTGTGGTGAAAAAAAAAAAAAAAAAAAAAAAAAAAATATATATATATATATATATATATATATATATATATATATATATATATATATATATATATATATCTTAAAGAGATTGACCCATCCCCATGGATGACAGCATAAAATTGTAACTTCAAATGAAATGCATTCTGAAATGTCCCTGTCACATCTGAACAAAAATATCTGACATAATTACTGACCTTTATTATATGTATCCTGTCCTTGTAATATTGAATCATTCAATGAAACATTAAGGGGAAGTTACTACAAGCAATGAATTTACCACGCAAAGATTTAAATCATGAAAAAAAATAACTGAATTATGTCCAATCTTATTTTGACAAGACCAAAAAACAAATGGAAATACATATACACATGAGGAAAAATAATTGTGATTTGTCCATTTTTCAACCACAGATTTTAAAACCAGTCCAAATCCCAATGCAATGTGGCTATGCCCTTATTCTGTGAGTCTACCATATAAAACCACCAGGATGAATCCCAAATTATATCATAACCACTTATGATAGTTTGCTATAAAAAAAATAGTAATAATAATTAAAAATGTCCAATGTGCAATCAGCCAGATGCCTGCATTATTTTCTGCTATTGGTACCAAATAATCGATGAATTCTCACAGTGCCTTTTTCGTCAAGGGGTATGTCTCTAGTGTGATAGCCTTCTCGTACTGGTAGCTGTCTGTGTGTTATCACACCTTATATAACCCCACCTCTGCAGCAGCAAGGATTTTTTTTAGATAGGGGTAGGGGAGAAAAAATAAACTTACTCTATACCTACATGGTAACAGGCATATCAATAAATTGTGTATGTATGTATGGTGGAAAGGGATTGGGCAAATAGTTTCAAAAATCAAGAATGCATGACAATTAGTCAGAGTGCAGATAATGGGTCAAAGGTCATAGGAGGTCGTTTTGGGGGATTTTTTATATATTAAAACCAAAAAAGTTTTTTCAATCATTGTTTGAGTAAGAATATGGTATTTAGTGTTTGATTTGAAAATTGGTATAGTCCCATACTTATCAACGAAATTTGGAGCCTTAGCTGTCTTATTTTTTAAAAAATATGTAAAAGAATGTAAACCTTACAGTCAAAATATGCCCACTTGGAAAGTGGGAGTAGGGAAGAGAAAATGCTTACTTTATCAATATAGTTAAAGATATATAAAGATATTTTATATCCTCACGGGGGTTACCCAGCATGCATAATGACGTTGGATCAACGTTGAAAACAGTTGAATCGCCGCTGATCTACCTAAATTCAATGTCAATTTTATGTGGAGATGAAGTCGCAACTTATCCTATGAAGTCGATTTGACAGTAAAATCAGAGCATTTATCCCATGAAGTGGTAATATACCATGAAGTATCTTGACAGACGTATCTTTGCCAGTTTTTGAGATATAAAGATCAGAAAATTTGCAAAGTGCAGTTTATCATGAAAAGTAGGTCAAAGGTCAATTTCAAGGTCACAGTTTACCAGTATATGATTTCTGAAAATTTGCAAAGCTCAATTCATGATGAAAAGTAGGTCAAAGGTCAATTTAAAGGTCACAGTTAAATTGCCTCACATGACTTCCTATCAAATTCAATAGTAACTGTAGTCGTATCTTTGCCAGTTTTGAAAGTAACAGCATTAAAAAAGTTGCAAAGTTCAGTTTATGGTGAAAAGTAGGTCAAAGGTCAATTTTAAGGGCACAGTTAGATTGCCAGTATATGACTCCCTATTCAATTTCAATAGTAACTATGGGCATTTCTTTGCCAGTTTTGGAGAGATAAGGGACTTAAATGTTTTAAAGTTCAGTTCATGGTGAAAAGTAGGTCAAAGGTCAATTTCAAGGTCACAGTTAAATTGCCAGTATGTGACTTCCTATTCAACTTCAATAGTAACTAAGTAACTATGGACCTATCTCTGCCAGTTTTGGAGATACAGTATAAGGGACTAAATGTTACAATTTTGGAGTTACAATAATGTGCCATAAATTTCCTACAGAAAAAAATTAATTAATTAAAATAAAGAAAAGGTCATTTTGGTTAAAATTCTTGAAATGGGAAGTGCTCAGAAGTTCCAGATGTTCAAATTTCATGAAATAATGTTATGTTTGACCAGAAGTTGTCTGCCTGGCCAAGCCTTATGTTTTATTTTCCCATGGTTCAAAATTTATTACACATTACCATATTGCACATTTTGCTTTCACCACTACAATGTACTTTTTGATACAGCATAACTTGTAAACCAAATGGAAAACAAAAAAAAAAAAAAAAAAAAAAAAATGGAGACCACCCCCAGTGTTGGGCTTGACATGCTCTACAAAATGCAAAAAAGAATAGGTTTCCGAATTAGAGACAGTTTTCAGTGTCGGTATCTTATGGCCGCTACTCCCGTGAAAATGCACCAATTGACCCCAAACTCACGGAGATAAAAAATGACCTGAAGGGTAACACCTTCCAATTATATTATAGGTTAGGTCTGTGTAGTTTCTGAATATCAGTACAAATAATTTTTTTTTTCGTAAAAAAATTCGTTTTTTTTATTTGAAAAATTTGGCCCCTTCGACCTTGAAATTAAGGTCAAAGGTCAAATCCAAAGGAATATTTGAAATCTCCACACATGACTTTTGGTCAGCCGTCTGTAGAAACTTTTCCTATAATTCCTTCGGTATGGTAGATTATTAGCATTTACTTTTGCCTTTTTTGGACAAGGGTGCATTGCAATGTGCGCCACACCTAGACCCCAGCACCGACAAAGCCTAAATTTTATGTGGAACGAGTTGAGATTATAGGTGAATTAAAGCCAAGAGATGGGTACATAGGCCCTAGTAATCTAGGTGGAGAAGCGGTAACGGTGACTTGGCGGCAGAGCATACGGGTCAGGACTAAGACCCCATTTCCATAGATTTTAGATCGATCTATCCCTGTGGGGAGTCTCACTAGATTACTGTCAGCTTAGCTGGCTTAAGCGTCTGTCCTGCCTACTAAAAGCTGTAAGGGGATAATTAACTATGGTGCGCGCTCGGCTGACTGCAATTTAGCGTGAACCCCCAAGGGAGTTAGGTCGATCTAAATCTTAATCTCTGGATCGACCTAAATCTCTGAAAATGCACCCTAAAACCATGTTGAGGTGACCATGACTTTCTTATATATATATATATAAACCTGGGAAATCCTAACTTATAGGCCATACATATACACTCGACACATATTTAGCCATCAAATGTGTCCTAGTACTGCTAAATACATTCAGTCTAAAAGCATGTAACATGCTTAGGAGCTAACCCAGTGGGCAAAATATGTTGTTTTAACATTGAAACAACCTTGGACCATAATGTTGATAAGATGTTGGATAAACATTTGATTTGAAAGTTGACTCAACCTCAGATAACAACGTTGTATCAACACCAGTTGTTAGACAACATGAAAAGACATTGAAATGACCTGAGGGTAGGGTATAAAAGTATGGCCTTTAAGTTAAAATTTCCAAGGTTTAGATTAACATATATATATATATATATATATATATATATATATATATATATATATATATATATATATATATAACAAAGTCACAGTCACCTCAACCTGTCTATGTATTACAGGTTACCAAGAACTGTTAACTTTATTAATTCACTCCATCACATTTACATCAACTTATTCATCCTAGTGTTAGCTGACCTTGCAAGGAATTCAGTTTATTTGAATGTATTTCTGAATAACAAGTTAAGAAAATTTACTAGTTCACTAAAGACACAAAACAACTGTCACTTTTACTTTTAACACTTTTTTTTTTTGATTATTTTGATAAAGTTAGTAACAGTATTGATAAACAAAGTATCACGTTTTCAACAAATAATATCTTAAAATATAATCCATGTCTGCAAGGTTGTGTCAATGCATGACCAAAATACAACGTTGAGTCAACGTCACATTATGACGGTGTTTCGACGTGGCTGGATCAACGTTGATTTTACGTTGAATTTAGGTAGATCAACGGCAATTCAACGTATCAACCTGTTTTCAACGTTGATCCAACGCAACTATGCCTGCTGGGTTAATGCGTTGAAACAATGAGACAAAGCAGGCACTTAGATGTTTTTTACAGTGTACGTTATAATTGTGTACCTGTGTTTTATATAAAATATAAAAACAGGTCATTTTAATGTCTTTTCATGCAAGAATGTTGTTAACAACTGGGGTTGATACAATGTTGTTATCTGACATTGATACAACGTTGTTATTTGACATTGATCCAACTTTCAAATCCAACGTTAATCTAATGTCTTGTCAACGTTATAGTTCAACATTGTTTCATTGTTTGAAACAACATGATTTGGCCACTGGGTAAATTGCCCTGCCAACTTGCAGACCTTGAAACCTAGCTAGGATAATACTGGGCTATGTCTGTCAGTTTTGAAGGGGGGGGGGGGGAGAAAATATGTAGTTCTTGGTCAAAAAGAAGGTCAAAGGACAAACTCAAGGTCACAATAAGATTGCCAATATGTGACTTCCTATTCAAATACAATAGAAACTATGGGCTAACCAATGCTAGTTTTCAAGACATATGAGACAGAAATTTTGCAAAGTTCAATCTATGGTGAAAAGGAGGTCAAAGTTCAAAGTCAAGGCTACAGTAAGATTGCCAATACATGGCTTCCTTCCAGTTCAATATAGTAACTATGGGGTATCTCTGCCAGTTCTGGAGATATAGGGACCATTCCCACAGATATTTGGATTGATCTATCTCCCTGGGGAGTCTCACTAAATTGTTATCAACTTGACCGACTTAAATGTCTGTCACGCCTAGTATTATTAGGGGGTAATTATCTTTACCCCCTAGCTGATTCAGACATTTAAGCAGGTTAAGTTGATAGCAATTTAGTAAGACTTCCCAGAGAGTTAGACTGATACAGATGGATCGATCTAGGCATGGGATCACAGTCATAAGGAACAGAAAATTTAGAAAGTTCAATTTATGGTGAAAAGTAGGTCAAAGGTCAATTTAAAGGTCACAGTTGTAAGTACTGTATGGACATATCTCTTCTAAGTTTGGAGTATTTCACATTTTATTTTCACCACTGAATATTGCAACATTGTACTTTTTGATATAGGCGCAACTCCTAAACTGTATCATAAAAAAACGCACACTACTTCCAGTATTGCACTTGACAAGCTCTACATAAAAAAAAAAAAAAAAAAAAAAAAAAAAAAAAAAAAAAAAAAAAAAAAAAAAAAAGGTCTGTAGCATTTAAGCTTCTAGAATTTCTACAGATATTTTATCACAGCCTCTATGGTACAATGAAAAATTAATAATTGAAGGTAAAAGCTTCTGTTTTAAGAACTAGTGTAAGAAAGGGGTTTACTTTATTTCTGATATTGTGAACACTAGGGGGAACTTAGCACATTAGAAGAATTAAACTGAAAATATACCGCTAACTTCAGCTTTCTTCAATATCTGGGGCTGAAAAAGTCAATTCCAAGAGATTGGTGCCCAGTCATAAAAGAGTATGGGAAAAATATTGACGGGATTTTGAATGATAACATAAAAATACTCAAATCAAAAGATAAGATAACAAAGTTTTTTTTATAACATGCTCTTGAAAAACAGCAACCCATCCTTAAATAGGGCTAACAGGTACTGGGAAACAAGAATTGGGGCCTTACTCGGAGAAGAGACGTGGGCTCTGATTTACATTGGACCTTTTGTATACACAAGATGCGAGCTTACAAACATTACAGTTCAAGATCAATCATGGTATCTATTTTACTGATTATTGGCTGGAAAAAATAAAGTTGAGTGAGTCACAGATATGCACTTTCTGTAAAATTGAGGCCAAAACATTAAAACATTTATTATGGGAATGTGTTCATGTCCAGAATATATGGACATGTCTGCTGCAGAGTATTCAACAAAATTACGAGTTACAGCTTGAGAGAATAATAGAAATGTTAGTTTTGGGTACCATTGATAACAGGCTACCGGGTCTTCATATTGTCATATTGCTCATTAAGAAATTTATAACTTTATGCAGAGCAAAAGCTGAGATACCTTTATAATTGGAATAATGTCTGCTCACATATCAAGTCTTATCGCAACATTGACCTGTACTCTACTTTCTTGCTGACCGACAAAAAGAAAATTCAAATTATCAATACTTTCCACCTGTGTTATGCCTGGAGCTTTCGTAGAGGGTATAACCAACATTATGCAGTTCAACATCAGACAGTATCTGAGCCCCAGCAGTTAAAAGTGATTGCCCAGGGGCAGATCCAGAGCTATTTTCTGACAGTCTTCCAGATTATCTTTGTTGATCAATCCTCCAATTTTGACCCTCTTCCAACAGAAAAAATTAGATACCTACCGAGGGTATCTATAGATGTAAACTTGAAAATCTGACTGTCTTCTGGAAGACCCAGAAGACATCCTAAATCCGCCCCTGTTGCCAATTCAGTTTACACATTGGATAGTGTTCCATCTAAGCAAAATGTAGAAATTGAAAGATTCAGTGCTTTCTAAATTAGCAATGCACATTATGTTGATGTTGAATATGAATATTGAAAAAATAATAATATCTGCAAATGTTTGACTTCATGAGAGGACTGGGCAATATTTTGATGCATTTTAAAATGCATAACTGTCGACTAACTGCATGGTACTTAAATTCTCTTGTTGTGGTATTGGCACCATGTTTAAGACAGAATGAGGCTAAAGGGCATTCTGATATCTCCTCTTCATACTGGATATATCAGACAGTTTGTTTACCTTTATCTCCTACTGAGATAAGAATGAAGCAGACTTTAATTTTTGTCATATTTTCAATGGACAGTTGCATTATGATACAAAATTTTAAAATCCTTTTAAAAATATAATAAAAAAACAAAGTTTCTGAATGCTAGTATTAAAAACAATACCTATTCCCCTTGAATACTGAATCAAAATAAACAGTGTACATAGGCTTTTTTTTTGGGAAAAAGTAACCAAATGTGACCTCTGACCTATTGTCATTGACCCACAAATAACAAAATATACTTTAAGTTGTATAAAAAAATATATATATACATTTTAGGAAATTGCTTAATTTGCAATATATAAGCTGTAGTCCATCTTCAAATAACATTCAGAATATTACTTCTCTCCAATGCTCCTTTTTATGGAAAGACCCCACTTCTACTTTGAATTGAAGTCATATATTTGAATAAAAAAATCTGAAAATTGAATATATACAGTCTCAAACTAAATGCATTAGTCATAAATAATTATATAATATCAAGTTATCCCTAAATATAATTTCTTTGAAACAAAAAATAATCATTTAGACCTAAAAAAAAAAACTCCTTAAAATTTGACCTTGACTAACCGTCAAACCTATAGGGTATTTTTAATGAGATTGCTTTCTTTTCAAGTGTCTTAATCAGGATATTAGTTGTCCTATCCCACAGATGCACAACTATGTGCAATTTGTTGCTGTATCTTCTTCTATCAAATAATGAACAGTTCCCCCCTACCCCCACTTTCAAAGAGGGCATATTTTGACTGTTGGGTTCACACTTAAATAGTAAACATAACTTTATAAAGAAAAACACTGCTGATGCTCCAATTTTGTTTATAAATGTAAGCATAAGACTACACGAACTTTACAAATCATTCACCAAATACCAATTTCTTACTTAAACAATGTCTAAAAAATTTTAATTCATGAAAAATCTACAAAGTATGACCACTTGTTACCTTTGACCATATATCAATAACCCTTGACTAATTGCCACACATTCATGACTTATGAAATTAATTGTTCCATCGTTTGCCACTATGATGATATATAATGCATTGTTATATCTTTGAGCAAAATGATAAAGTAAGCATTTTCTCTCTCGTACCCCCACTTTCAAAGAACCCATACTCTGAATGTTATGTTCTCATTTTATTAGTTAACATGATTTTTTAAATAAAGACAGTTGAGGACACAAATTTTGTTCTTCAGAATTAGACTATACCATGCCTACAATTAATTTACCAAAATTTAAATTCTTTCTCAAACATAAATGAAAAATCCATAAAATATTACCTCATGTGACCTTTGACCCATTATCAGTGACCCTTGGCTTATTGTCATGCATTCTTCTCTTATGAAATTAATTGTCCCATCCCATGATAGAGCGGCCAGGATCCTGTTATAAATGCCTCTTATAAAAGCTAACAGTATGAAAATTTTTTGGCTTGTGTTTGATAATTTTCATTTATGAATGTTACATAATGCTTATCAGCTTATAATTACCAATAATTTTTATTATGCACTGCAGGTAACACATATATATACATATGTCAAAGGCCTGGATCAAATCTATTCCTATGCATAAAAAGCCCAGACCCCATGTTTATTACGCCCTGGCTGGGCCCATTCTTTATGGTGTCTTTGCATTGTTAACAGCATAATGGGCAAGTTAAATGACCAAGTTAATTGGAAAAGTCAAACCATTGCATGTGTCTTATTCAGTTATAGGATACAAGAGTACTCGTACTAGTAGCCTAATCTTATTTTATCATTCTGTAAACTATAATACTAGGAGGAAAAGCACTGCCAGTTGTACAATTCATTAATTATTGCAAGCAATTGTGCAAAGCATGGAACTGACACAAGTAGCAGATTGGAAAGGGTTAACGTCTTGACCAACACTATATATTTCAATAATTAACCACCAAAAATGAATATGAAGGTTTAAATTCCCAAGGTAGGCTGTGTTAGAAGATAACTACCTACTCTACCCTTCGTTCAGCATATTGCATGATTAGAAAAAATGAGCAGGTATTATGGTCAAAACTGTGGTCTAGAGCAACATCAATCTAAATTCATAGTCTACATGTAAATTTTCAGACATCAATTATCATCAACAAAATAAAAGGCGACCAGGATCTCTTTTGTATTTTACCTCCGGGCTCCCTAATGTACATGTTTAATAGCCATTAAGGTCCTCTTCTAGTGGGTATATGACTCTCAAAATCTCCATGCTCAAACTTGGTTTTGGGGATTGGGGGGGGGGGGGGGGGGGGGTACATGTACAATGTACCACATGTACTAGTATTTTGTTTGAATGTCTTGAGGAGTCACTCAATATCATAGAAATAGAGAATCTCTACTTCTAAGTCAATATTGACCAACAAAATACATCAGTCGCATAGCTATTTTGTAAATATATAACTAAAGAAGGTGGAAATTACTATATATACGAATTGCTATGTCTGTTGACCGAAAATCTGCTTCAAAAACTAAAAAAAAAAAACAAACAAAAATAAGGTATACATCCCTTAAAATCGGTGCAGGCAAGAAAAGGGATGTAGCCTCTACAGTTAGGTTTGGCCATTCAATACAATCTGACCAGCACTCCCACCAGATTTAGACGATTTGAGAAAATTATCAAAAAAATGAAGACCGAAAATACCCCTCCACCCTGTAACTTTCTGTAACTTTCACTTTTCAAACAGTTTTTTACATTTTCTTGTTCATCTTTGTCAAAGCTGTTGAAATAAAATGCTTTTGTAATTACCTGTGGACTTTTCATTAGTTTTAATCACGTTTAATCCAGCCCATTGAAATACAATGTTAGAATCTTCAATTTACACCCGCAGTCAATAACTTGCTGCGTTTTCGTTGGCTAACTCTAAGGTAATTTTATGTGAACAAGTAGCTCATAATAATTTGCCAGAGGAAGTCCAAGTATACAATGTATCAATCCTATGTTCACATAAAATAAGGTACAGTTAGCCAACGAAAACGCGGCAAGTTATTGACTGCAGGTACATTGTAAATTTTCACATTGTATTTCAATGGGGTGGATTAAACGTGATTAAAACTAATAAAAAGACCACAGGTAATTACAAAAACATTTTATTTCAACAGCTTTGACATAGGTGAAAAGGAAAAATTAAAAAAAATGTTTGAAAAATGAAAGTTTCAGGAAGTTACAGGGTGGGGGGGGGGGTATACTACAAAAGTACCTGCACCCACGTATCATAGATCTATTTAAAAACTGAAAAATGACGTAATTTTGCTATCCCCATGTCTTAACAAGACTTACCTTTTCATCGGCATGGTATGGCATGATATCTCTACACATTTTCACACCTGCTGCATGGAATATATAATTTAGAAAGTATGTAGACTGGACACCGCCTGTTTGTAACTCTTTGCAATTCAGACGTTCAAGAGTCAGCTGTTCCAACATCGATGGACACCCACTGCACATAAAATTCCTTAAACTCGAGTATTTCACTTGACATAATGTACCAGGCTGAAACTAATTTAGCGTGTTTGAAAAACAATCTAGATTTAGACACTAAAAACACAAGCTGCTTCTACAACAGAGAGCAGACGACAAACATGTTGCATCTATGCAAGAAAAGCCCAACAACCTCTCTCAAAACGCAGCAGTGAGTGTAAGTTAAACGTTAGATCTATATTTTAACAAGTACGATGTATAATTACTTTAATAGATCTATGTATAAAAAGGTTATCATAAACACTTAAAGTAAAAGAATAGACGCTTCTTTTTCGTATTTGAAAGAGTTTCGTACTCTTCAGAAGTGATCTGGGACTATCTGGGACCGGAAAACTAGCGAGACACTAGCGGGAGTTTTGAAACAAAGAGGGACTGTATGAAACAAGAGAGCCTGCAGTGAGTAGAGGGAGAGAGAAAACCGGCGATACTAGTACTGTAGTGTTATACAATAGAGTGGGATTTCTGGTCATTAGAGGTATGAGATATTATATTTAGCTATATTACAGAGGCCATTTATTCTGCAATTCGAATTACAGGCAGATGAATCTGGCAGGTAATAATCTCTCTTTTATTCAAGTTTAATATTGAATAAACCGCTAACAAAGCCATTTTTCGGATATTCCATGTTTTCAAATAAATATTTCACCTTTTAATTGTTTCATTAGAGAATAGTACCTTGTATAGTGGCAGCCTGTTGGTAATATATGATTTATGTATTTATTTGGTTATTTATTAATGTTATTGTGTTTGTTATATTTGAAGTACATTTACATTTATGTAGGTTAAGATTATTAGAATATTTTAATAATATGATTAGTTGGTAATCAAATATGAGGTTTATAAATAAAAGTGGCTTTATGTTTTGTTTTTCAAATATATGATATTGACGATTTATCAAGTTTTACCATTATTTTTTTTTATTGACACATCATTTTCAGTCGGCAAATAGCTGTAAAGCTAATGTTTCCTTTCAATTTATACCCGACATGAAATAAAATTTATTGTATTGTATTGTATTGTATTGTATTGTACATGAATACAGGATTAAAAAACATTTTACAAAGAATTTATTTAGGTTACTTCTCTAGAAGATAAGGCAAATGATCTCATGAAGAATTTAAAGGAATTTATTACATATAGTTGCCTATAGATTGCACTATTTCCTCTGCATATTCTTGATCTACATGTCAAAATCATGTTATTGTGAGCACTCCTGGTACTGAACTGCCAATATTTACCAAAGCAAATTGCAGCACATAGATTACATCCCTATACATCCCCGCACCGATACTCCCCCGCACCGATACTCCCCAGCAATATCAATGCAGGGAAGCAGTGATGTGGGGGAGTATCGATGGACATCAGCCGCTGCATTAAAATTCCCAAAACTGATAAAATAAAGCATTGCCCAAAATTATTTTCAAAAGAGGTACCAAAACAATCACTTTACTAGTAAGTTGAAAACACAACTTTGAGAGAAGTTATTATGTCAAAAGCATAATATTGGAGATTTTCATGCTACTGGTTATTTGCATGACATATGATGCATACCTGTTTTGAAAGACGTTTTAGTAGTATTTTGGTGTGAACATTGTCTGGAAGAAAGAGAAATCGTAAATAACATATCCTAATGAAAATTCACCATTTTACAATTTCAGCAAGATTAGGCTGCCTAAGGATTTGTGGATCATGGACAACAAACTCACCACAGTGGTACTCAAGGCACATCAACACTTCTAAAATTCTGTTCTGACCAGACTGGTACAAGTAAATGCAAAGACACAGAAAGTAAGTACTGTACAGCATTATTAATGTTAGCAAAAGAAAATTATACTTTGGCACTCCCTTATAAAAATTAAAAAAAAATAAATTTTGTATGTGCTATCACATGAACAATCAATGTGTAGTTAACTGTAACTTCATGTAGCAAATCGAGACCAATGCAAGAGCTCTTGAAAGTTTTTCTTTGCAAAAGAGTACTAGTACATATTTTAATATGCATTGTTAAGGAGTGCCAATGCATTAATTTTTGTGCTAATACATAGAGTTGTTAATTGTTGATCAATTTTAGATTCTTTGTGTAACACAGCTTAGCCAGATCTTTGTAAACTAAGCTTTTAGACAAAACTGACTTAATATTTTTTGTTACAGAATTGTGCCACCATTTCACAAAAAAATATAATAGTGACTTGTCTAAACAGTAAGTCACTCAAAACTTACTGGCTAACTAAGTGTTTTGCAAAGAAACTAACATTTTAGTTTCGAATAGTATTGATTGCAGTACACTCACATTTTTAAGAACTGTCTAAAATTACAGGTAAAAAATTTTGCCAGATATGATGGCCCATCATTGTGTATTGTATTGTATTGTATTGTATTGTATTGTATTGTATTGTATTGGCATCTTTCAAAAGTGAATGGTTGTTTACTGACAATTAAGTGAATTAAAGCATAAGGTTTTTAACGTACGATAATAGATCCATCTGATTTGTATTGTAATGTATCAAACCAAAGTATGATATATGTTTGCTAGTTGAATTGAACAGGCTTTTAGTGTTCCTGGGGGTGGGGCTGCTCCTAGGGGTGGTGGACTTCAAGGTTTTTCCTTTGTAACATACTATCTTTTCTTAGACTATAAAAATTACATTGATAGACATTTTATTAGAATAAGGCATAAACCTTTTTTGGAATTTTATTGTGCCTGGGGTTTGGGTTGTCCCTGGGGGTGGATGATTAAATTTTCACATGATAATTCCTGCTAGACTCAACTCGCATTGTACATGTATACATACCAACTTCTGACACTCTCTCTTGATGTTTGTCCAATGAGCTTGGTCTTTTTTTTAATGTATAAATAAAAACTGTGTTGAAGAACAAACCTTTGTTTTGCCTCAGCCATCGTCAGTAAGCTATCATTTACAACTGAAAGAAACAGTGAGCTATCATATCTTGCAAAATGTTTCACCTTTTTTCTTGAAGTGATGAGTTTTTATACTGCAATTGACAACGAATGGTTAAAAAATTGACAATAATGTCATCACTCAGTAGTGTTTTTTATCAAACCTCAAATTCATGGATATCATCATTATCACTGTCTCACGTGTTTTCCTTTTTAAGCATAACATATGATGAATTTTGGAAAGAGACCCATCTTGGACACTTCACATTGATTTCCAATTGAAACTTTCAGTGTTACAAAACTAGGAATATATGTCAGAGTACTTAATGTATTTTATGTACAGACAACATATGAATCTGAAATGGGGGCGGGGGGGGGGGTTGATTCTAAATTCTTTTCACATTGTAATTTTTGCTATCTCCTCCTAGACCATTAAAGTTAAGAAACTGAAACTTTGGGAATTGGTAGACCCATCATCAGGGATGTGCATGGGCACTTTGGGATATTAGTGCCTCAGGGTGTTTGGCTGTCCCCGGGGGGTGGTTGATTCTAAATTTTTATCACATTGAAATTTCTGCTATCTCTTCCTAAACCATCAGAGTTAGGAAGGTGAAACTTTGGTGAATAGTTTACCCATCATCAGGGAGGTGCATAAGCACTTAAGAATTTTAGTGCAACAGGATGGGCTGTATCCTGGGGGGGGGGTTGATTCTAAATTCTTATGGCAATGTAATTTCTGCTATCTGCTCCTAGACCATTGCAGGTAGGAAGTTGAAACTTTGGGAATTGGTAGACCCTTCTTCAGGGATGTGCATGGGCACTTTAGAATTTTAGTGCCACAGGGTGTTGGGCTGTCCCTGGGGGTGGTTGATTCTGAATTCTTTTCACATTGTGGTTTCTGCTATTTTTTCCTTGACCATTACAGGTAGGAAGTTGAAACTTTGGTGATTAGTCTACCCATCATCAGAGATGTGCATGGGCACTTTTGAATGTTAGTGCAACAGGGGGTTGGGCTGTCCCTGGGGGTTGGTTGATTCTAAATTCTTTTAACAATGTAGATATTTTTACATTTATGTTTTTAAATACCTTTGGATGAAGCAGTGATGTGTCTGTATGTGTGTGCGTACATGCTTGTGTACATGTGTTTGTAGTAAATGGTCCCTAGGGGTGAGCTGCTCTTGATAATATGGGGAAATGGGGGGATATGTTATGGCTACCCGTCGACACCATCTAGCTATAAAATATAGCTCAACCTCAAATACCAGCCGGACTGGGAAATTTTTCTGGCAGTTATATACTCTTTCCCCATGTGAGTTGTTTATTATTACAGACAATGCTTGTGTCTATGTATATTCCTGTCACTGAGGGTGTTGGGCTGCCCCTAGGGGGTTTGGTTGATTATGAATTCTTTTCACATTATAACTTGCCCTATCTCCCACTAGATCATAATAGTTAGGAAGTTGAACATTTGGCAATAGATAAAGCTGGATACATGTAGATGAAATTTAGTGCAACAGGCGGCTGGGCTGTCCCGGAAGGGGGGGGAGAGAGAGAAAGAGAGAGAGATTCTTAATTCTTTTCACATGGTACTTTTAACATTGTACTTTTGGCTATCTCCTTGTAGACTGTTAGACTTAGGAAGTTGAAACTGTGGTGGTTGGTAGACGTGGCCTCAAGGATGTGTATGGACATTTCGGAATTAGTACAACAGGGGGTTGGGCTGTCCTTGGGGAGTGGTTGATTCTGAATCCTTTTCACATTAAAATTTGCCCTATCTCCCCCTAGACCATATGAATTGAGAAATTGAATCTTTGGTGATGGGTAAAGCTGTCATCAGGGATGGGTGTTGGCATTTTGAAATTTAAGTGAATCAGGGAGGGGGTGGGCTGTCCCTGGGGGGGATCCTGAATTCTTTCCTTTTTGTAATTTCCGCTATCTCCTCCTAGACCATTTGACTTAGGTAGTTGAAACTTTGGTGATTGGTTGAACTGTTGTCAGGGATGTACATGGGCAATTTGGAATTTTAGTATAACAAACATAGGGTTGAATTTTAGTATAACAAACATAGGGTTGAGTTGTCCTGGGGGGGGGGGGGGGAGGGGGGGGTTGAATCTAAATTCTTTTTACTTTGTATTTTCTGTGATCAATTGAGTTTAGTAGTTGAATTTTTGGGTGATTGGTTGAACTTTTTTCAGGGATGTGCATAGGCGCTTAAAAATTTAATCATGCCTGGGGGTTGGACTGTCCCTCAGGTGTGGGTTGATTCTCAATTCTTTTTACAGTGTACTTTCCGCTATCTCCTCCTAGACTGTTAGACTTAGGAAGTTGAAACTTTCGTGATAGTTAAAGGTGTTAACAGGGATGGGCATGGGCATTTCAGAATTTTAGTGCATCATGGGGTTATACTGTCTCCGGGGTGTTTGGTTGATTCTAAATACTTTTCATAGTGGAAGATAAAACTTTAGTGATTTGTAAAGCTGTCATCGTGGATGTGCATGGGCATTTTAAAAATTTAGTGCAACAGGGAGCTCGGCTATCATTTGGGGGTGGGGGGAGGGGTAGATTCTGAATCATTTTCATAATTGTGATTTCTGTTGTCTCTTAAACCATGAGACATAAGAAGTTGAAACATTGTTGACAAGTAGTTATTTCTTCAAGGATATGCATAGACATTATAGAGTAAGTTCAACGGGGGATTGGGTCATCCCTAGGCTGGTTGATTCTGCATTCTTTTCACATTATAATTAGTGTTATCTCCTCCTAGACCATTAGAGTTAGGAAGTTTACACTTAGGTGATTGGTAGACCTGTCAACAGAAATGGGCATGGGCACTTCATAATTTTATAATGCCGGGGGGTTGGGCTGTCCCTGGGGGTTGTTGATTCTAAAATGATATTGCTGCTGAACCATAAGTGTAGAAAGGTGATACTTTGCTTATTGTTAGGCCTATCTTCAGGGAACTTTATTGCACTAGGGCTGTCCTTACAGGAAGTGTAATTCTAAGTTCTTTTCATCTTTGTAAAGTGGAGAAGTGTGGGGATATGTGATGGCTACCAAATCGACACCATTTAGTTTATTTATTTATTTATTTATTTATTTATTTATTTATAACAAGTACAAAACAACATTTGTTTTACCTATTATTTGTCCTTTATGTTTTTCCCTAAAGTTTTGCTACTTTTGCCATATTTGATCTATATGTGAGTGTCCATGATGGGTATTGCACTAGTGACAGTAAGTGTCTGAATGTTTTGAGATGACATTGCTTGTCAGTCGCTACTTGTCTAGTTAACAAATACCTGCCTCTTTTACATTGAATCATTCAGATGTGTGACAATTTTTAATTCACTCAGAAGACCAGAAAAAAAGACATTTTTAAAAATATAGCCAATGCTCCAGAAAATGATTGCCTTCTCATTTATTATTATCACATCAGTGGTATGTTGATTATATATTGTTGATATATATATATTGAATATATTGAATTCATCAGCACTTGAGATAATTTTTGATAATGATTTTTATATCTAATATTGAATTGATATTTTATTGTACCACCAGTATGAGTGCTGGAGGTACCACAATTTTGTCTTTAAACTGCCATAGAGAACAGAAGGACTGTTTGTATTACTATAGGTGGACAGTTTCCAGAATTTTTAAAGGGACTAGAGACAATTTTGACAGCTTGGACTTTACAATTCTAGTAGTTGAGCTGGACCTAAGGGGATGCTTTAGATTGATTGCGATAGAAATGTGCAACAGATTCCATAATTTTTAAAGTGCTTATAAAGGGACTAGAGCCAATTTTGAATGCTTCGACTTCTCGATTGTGTTAGTTAAGCTGGACTAAAGGGGATGCTTTAGACTGACCAATTGCGATCTTTGCGACGAAATCCTGAATTTTATAAGTACTTTTAAAGGGACTATAGCCAATTTTGACTGCTTCGACTTTACAATCGTGGTAGCTGAGCCGGACCGAAGGGGACATTTAAGACTGATCGATTGCGATAGTTGCGACAGATTCCAGATTTTTTAAAGTACTTTTAAAGGGACTACGGTAAAAGCTTAAAATTTTCAGCATTTAAAAATTAAGTAATATGTTAAATTGCTTAAATCTGACAAATTTTTCAAAATAACGTTTCCCCGACTCCTGGGCATGACTGCTTCGACTTGCTGATTGTGATAGTTGAGCCAAGCCAAAGGGGACGTTTTAGACCGACTGATTGCGTTAGTTGCGACGGAGTCCATGATTTTAAAAATACTTTTAAAGGGACTGGAGCCAATTTTGACGGCTTCGACTTTGCGATTGCGTTAGTTGAGACGGACCTTTCGGGACCCTTAAGAGCCACTGATTGCGTTAGTTGTGACGGAGTCCATGATTTTTAAAGTACTTTTAAAGGGACTGGAGCCAATTTTGACGGCTTCGACCTTGCGATTGCGTAAGTTGAGACGGACCTTTCGGGACCCTTAAGACCCACTGATTGCGTTAGCTGCGACAGTGTCCATGATTTTTAAAGTGCTTTTAAAGGGACTGGAGCCAATTTTGACGGCTTCGACTTTCCGATTGCGTTAGTTGAGATGGACCTTTCGGGACCCTTAAGAGCCACTGATTGCGTTAGTTGCGACAGAGTGCATGATTTTTAAAGTACTTTTAAAGGGACTGGAGCCAATTTTGACGGCTTCGACTTTCCGATTGCGTTAGTTGAGACGGACCTTTCTGGACCCTTAAGACCCACTGATTGCGTTAGCTGCGACGGAGTCCATGATTTTTAAAGTACTTTTAAAGGGACTGGAGCCAATTTTGACGGCTTCGACTTTCAGATTGCGTTAGTTGAGACGGACCTTTCGGGACCCTTAAGACCCACTGATTGCGTTAGCTGCGACGGAGTCCATGATTTTTAAAGTGCTTTTAAAGGGACTGGAGCCAATTTTGACGGCTTCGACTTTCCGATTGCGTTAGTTGAGACGGACCTTTCGGGACCCTTAAGACCCACTGATTGCATTAGTTGCGACGGAGTCCATGATTTTTAAAGTACTTTTAAAGGGACTGGAGCCAATTTTGACGGCTTCGACTTTCCGATTGCGTTAGTTGAGACGGACCTTTCGGGACCCTTAAGACCCACTGATTGCGTTAGTTGCGACGGAGTCCATGGTTTTTAAAGTACTTTTAAAGGGACTGGAGCCAATTTTGACGGCTTCGACTTTCCGATTGCGTTAGTTGAGACGGACCTTTCGGGACCCTTAAGACCCACTGATTGCGTTAGTTGCGACGGAGTCCATGATTTTTAAAGTACTTTTAAAGGGACTGGAGCCAATTTTGATGGCTTCGACTTTCCGATTGCGTTAGTTGAGACGGACCTTTCGGGACCCTTAAGACCCACTGATTGCGTTAGTTGCGACGGAGTCCATGATTTTTAAAGTACTTTTAAAGGGACTGGAGCCAATTTTGATGGCTTCGACTTTCCGATTGCGTTAGTTGAGACGGACCTTTCGGGACCCTTAAGACCCACTGATTGCGTTAGTTGCGACGGAGTCCATGATTTTTAAAGTACTTTTAAAGGGACTGGAGCCAATTTTGACGGCTTCGACTTTCCGATTGCGTTAGTTGAGACGGACCTTTCGGGACCCTTAAGACCCACTGATTGCGTTAGCTGCGACGGAGTCCATGATTTTTAAAGTACTTTTAAAGGGACTGGAGCCAATTTTGACGGCTTCGACTTTCCGATTGCATTAGTTGAGACGGACCTTTCGGGACCCTTAAGACCCACTGATTGCGTTAGTTGCGACGGAGTCCATGATTTTTAAAGTACTTTTAAAGGGACTGGAGCCAATTTTGACGGCTTCGACTTTCCGATTGCATTAGTTGAGACGGACCTTTCGGGACCCTTAAGACCCACTGATTGCGTTAGTTGCGACGGAGTCCATATGGGATTTTTAAAGTACTTTTAAAGGGACTGGAGCCAATTTTGACGGCTTCGACTTTCCGATTGCGTTAGTTGAGACGGACCTTTCGGGACCCTTAAGACCCACTGATTGCGTTAGTTGCGACGGAGTCCATATGGGATTTTTAAATTACTTTTAAAGGGACTGGACCAATTTTGACGGCTTCGACTTTCCGATTGCGTTAGTTGAGACGGACCTTTCGGGACCCTTAAGACCCACTGATTGCGTTAGCTGCGACGGAGTCCATGATTTTTAAAGTACTTTTAAAGGGACTGGAGCCAATTTTGACGGCTTCGACTTTCCGATTGCGTTAGTTGAGACGGACCTTTCGGGACCCTTAAGACCCACTGATTGCGTTAGTTGCGACGGAGTCCATGATTTTTAAAGTACTTTTAAAGGGACTGGAGCCAATTTTGACGGCTTCGACTTTCCGATTGCGTTAGTTGAGACGGACCTTTCGGGACCCTTAAGACCCACTGATTGCGTTAGTTGCGACGGAGTCCATGATTTTTAAAGTACTTTTAAAGGGACTGGAGCCAATTTTGACGGCTTCGACTTTCCGATTGCGTTAGTTGAGACGGACCTTTCGGGACCCTTAAGACCCACTGATTGCGTTAGTTGCGACGGAGTCCATGATTTTTAAAGTACTTTTAAAGGGACTGGAGCCAATTTTGACGGCTTCGACTTTCTGATTGCGTTAGTTGAGACGGACCTTTCGGGACCCTTAAGACCCACTGATTGCGTTAGTTGCGACGGAGTCCATGATTTTTAAAGTACTTTTAAAGGGACTGGAGCCAATTTTGACGGCTTCGACTTTCCGATTGCGTTAGTTGAGACGGACCTTTCGGGACCCTTAAGACCCACTGATTGCGTTAGTTGCGACGGAGTCCATGATTTTTAAAGTACTTTTAAAGGGACTGGAGCCAATTTTGACGGCTTCGACTTTCCGATTGCGTTAGTTGAGACGGACCTTTCGGGACCCTTAAGACCCACTGATTGCGTTAGTTGCGACGGAGTCCATGATTTTTAAAGTACTTTTAAAGGGACTGGAGCCAATTTAGACGGCTTCGACTTTCCGATTGCGTTAGTTGAGACGGACCTTTCGGGACCCTTAAGACCCACTGATTGCGTTAGTTGCGACGGAGTCCATGATTTTTAAAGTACTTTTAAAGGGACTGGAGCCAGTTTTGACGGCTTCGACTTTCCGATTGCGTTAGTTGAGACGGACCTTTCGGGACCCTTAAGACCCACTGATTGCGTTAGTTGCGACGGAGTCCATGATTTTTAAAGTACTTTTAAAGGGACTGGAGCCAGTTTTGACGGCTTCGACTTTCCGATTGCGTTAGTTGAGACGGACCTTTCGGGACCCTTAAGACCCACTGATTGCGTTAGCTGCGACGGAGTCCATGATTTTTAAAGTACTTTTAAAGGGACTGGAGCCAGTTTTGACGGCTTCGACTTTCCGATTGCGTTAGTTGAGACGGACCTTTCGGGACCCTTAAGACCCACTGATTGCGTTAGCTGCGACGGAGTCCATGATTTTTAAAGTACTTTTAAAGGGACTGGAGCCAATTTTGACGGCTTCGACTTTGCGATTGCGTTACTTGAGACGGACCTTTCGGGACCCTTAAGACCCACTGATTGCGTTAGTTGCGACGGAGATCATGATTTTTAAGGTACTTTTAAAGGGACTGGAGCCAATTTTGACGGCTTCGAGTTTTCGATTGCGTTAGTTGAGACGGACCTTTCGGGACCCTTAAGAGCCACTGATTGCGTTAGTTGCGACGGAGTCCATGATTTTTAAAGTACTTTTAAAGGGACTGGAGCAAATTTTGACGGCTTCGACTTTGCGATTGCGTTAGTTGAGACGGAGTCCATGATTTTTAAAGTACTTTTAAAGGGACTGGAGCCAATTTTGACGGCTTCGACTTTCCGATTGCGTTAGTTGAGACGGACCTTTCGGGACCCTTAAGACCCACTGATTGCGTTAGTTGCGACGGAGTCCATGGTTTTTAAAGTACTTTTAAAGGGACTGGAGCCAATTTTGACGGCTTCGACTTTCCGATTGCGTTAGTTGAGACGGACCTTTCGGGACCCTTAAGACCCACTGATTGCGTTAGTTGCGACGGAGTCCATGGTTTTTAAAGTACTTTTAAAGGGACTGGAGCCAATTTTGACGGCTTCGACTTTCCGATTGCGTTAGTTGAGACGGACCTTTCGGGACCCTTAAGACCCACTGATTGCGTTAGTTGCGACGGAGTCCATGGTTTTTAAAGTACTTTTAAAGGGACTGGAGCCAATTTTGACGGCTTCGACTTTCCGATTGCGTTAGTTGAGACGGACCTTTCGGGACCCTTAAGACCCACTGATTGCGTTAGTTGCGACGGAGTCCATGATTTTTAAAGTACTTTTAAAGGGACTGGAGCCAATTTTGACGGCTTCGACTTTGCGATTGCGTTACTTGAGACGGACCTTTCGGGACCCTTAAGACCCACTGATTGCGTTAGTTGCGACGGAGATCATGATTTTTAAGGTACTTTTAAAGGGACTGGAGCCAATTTTGACGGCTTCGAGTTTTCGATTGCGTTAGTTGAGACGGACCTTTCGGGACCCTTAAGAGCCACTGATTGCGTTAGTTGCGACGGAGTCCATGATTTTTAAAGTACTTTTAAAGGGACTGGAGCAAATTTTGACGGCTTCGACTTTGCGATTGCGTTAGTTGAGACGTAGTCCATGATTTTTAAAGTACTTTTAAAGGGACTGGAGCCAATTTTGACGGCTTCGACTTTCCGATTGCGTTAGTTGAGACGGACCTTTCGGGACCCTTAAGAGCCACTGATTGCGTTAGTTGTGACGGAGTCCATGATTTTTAAAGTACTTTTAAAGGGACTGGAGCCAATTTTGACGGCTTCGACCTTGCGATTGCGTAAGTTGAGACGGACCTTTCGGGACCCTTAAGACCCACTGATTGCGTTAGTTGCGACGGAGTCCATGATTTTTAAAGTACTTTTAAAGGGACTGGAGCCAATTTTGACGGCTTCGACTTTCCGATTGCGTTAGTTGAGACGGACCTTTCGGGACCCTTAAGACCCACTGATTGCGTTAGCTGCGACGGAGTCCATGATTTTTAAAGTACTTTTAAAGGGACTGGAGCCAATTTTGACGGCTTCGACTTTCCGATTGCGTTAGTTGAGACGGACCTTTCGGGACCCTTAAGACCCACTGATTGCGTTAGTTGCGACGGAGTCCATGATTTTTAAAGTAATTTTAAAGGGACTGGAGCCAATTTTGACGGCTTCGACTTTCCGATTGCGTTAGTTGAGACGGACCTTTCGAGACCCTTAAGACCCACTGATTGCGTTAGTTGCGACGGAGTCCATGATTTTTAAAGTACTTTTAAAGGGACTGGAGCCAATTTTGACGGCTTCGACTTTCCGATTGCGTTAGTTGAGACGGACCTTTCGGGACCCTTAAGACCCACTGATTGCGTTAGTTGCGACGGAGTCCATGATTTTTAAAGTAATTTTAAAGGGACTGGAGCCAATTTTGACGGCTTCGACTTTCCGATTGCGTTAGTTGAGACGGACCTTTCGAGACCCTTAAGACCCACTGATTGCGTTAGTTGCGACGGAGTCCATGATTTTTAAAGTACTTTTAAAGGGACTGGAGCCAATTTTGACGGCTTCGACTTTCCGATTGCGTTAGTTGAGACGGACCTTTCGGGACCCTTAAGACCCACTGATTGCGTTAGTTGCGACGGAGTCCATGGTTTTTAAAGTACTTTTAAAGGGACTGGAGCCAATTTTGACGGCTTCGACTTTCCGATTGCGTTAGTTGAGACGGACCTTTCGGGACCCTTAAGACCCACTGATTGCGTTAGTTGCGACGGAGTCCATGATTTTTAAAGTACTTTTAAAGGGACTGGAGCCAATTTTGACGGCTTCGACTTTGCGATTGCGTTAGTTGAGACGGACCTTTCGGGACCCTTAAGACCCACTGATTGCGTTAGTTGCGACGGAGTCCATGATTTTTAAAGTACTTTTAAAGGGACTGGAGCCAGTTTTGACGGCTTCGACTTTCCGATTGCGTTAGTTGAGACGGACCTTTCGGGACCCTTAAGACCCACTGATTGCGTTAGCTGCGACGGAGTCCATGATTTTTAAAGTACTTTTAAAGGGACTGGAGCCAGTTTTGACGGCTTCGACTTTCCGATTGCGTTAGTTGAGACGGACCTTTCGGGACCCTTAAGACCCACTGATTGCGTTAGCTGCGACGGAGTCCATGATTTTTAAAGTACTTTTAAAGGGACTGGAGCCAATTTTGACGGCTTCGACTTTGCGATTGCGTTACTTGAGACGGACCTTTCGGGACCCTTAAGACCCACTGATTGCGTTAGTTGCGACGGAGATCATGTTTTTAAGGTACTTTTAAAGGGACTGGAGCCAATTTTGACGGCTTCGAGTTTTCGATTGCGTTAGTTGAGACGGACCTTTCGGGACCCTTAAGAGCCACTGATTGCGTTAGTTGCGACGGAGTCCATGATTTTTAAAGTACTTTTAAAGGGACTGGAGCAAATTTTGACGGCTTCGACTTTGCGATTGCGTTAGTTGAGACGGAGTCCATGATTTTTAAAGTACTTTTAAAGGGACTGGAGCCAATTTTGACGGCTTCGACTTTCCGATTGCGTTAGTTGAGACGGACCTTTCGGGACCCTTAAGACCCACTGATTGCGTTAGTTGCGACGGAGTCCATGGTTTTTAAAGTACTTTTAAAGGGACTGGAGCCAATTTTGACGGCTTCGACTTTCCGATTGCGTTAGTTGAGACGGACCTTTCGGGACCCTTAAGACCCACTGATTGCGTTAGTTGCGACGGAGTCCATGGTTTTTAAAGTACTTTTAAAGGGACTGGAGCCAATTTTGACGGCTTCGACTTTCCGATTGCGTTAGTTGAGACGGACCTTTCGGGACCCTTAAGACCCACTGATTGCGTTAGTTGCGACGGAGTCCATGGTTTTTAAAGTACTTTTAAAGGGACTGGAGCCAATTTTGACGGCTTCGACTTTCCGATTGCGTTAGTTGAGACGGACCTTTCGGGACCCTTAAGACCCACTGATTGCGTTAGTTGCGACGGAGTCCATGATTTTTAAAGTACTTTTAAAGGGACTGGAGCCAATTTTGACGGCTTCGACTTTGCGATTGCGTTACTTGAGACGGACCTTTCGGGACCCTTAAGACCCACTGATTGCGTTAGTTGCGACGGAGATCATGATTTTTAAGGTACTTTTAAAGGGACTGGAGCCAATTTTGACGGCTTCGAGTTTTCGATTGCGTTAGTTGAGACGGACCTTTCGGGACCCTTAAGAGCCACTGATTGCGTTAGTTGCGACGGAGTCCATGATTTTTAAAGTACTTTTAAAGGGACTGGAGCAAATTTTGACGGCTTCGACTTTGCGATTGCGTTAGTTGAGACGGAGTCCATGATTTTTAAAGTACTTTTAAAGGGACTGGAGCCAATTTTGACGGCTTCGACTTTCCGATTGCGTTAGTTGAGACGGACCTTTCGGGACCCTTAAGAGCCACTGATTGCGTTAGTTGTGACGGAGTCCATGATTTTTAAAGTACTTTTAAAGGGACTGGAGCCAATTTTGACGGCTTCGACCTTGCGATTGCGTAAGTTGAGACGGACCTTTCGGGACCCTTAAGACCCACTGATTGCGTTAGTTGCGACGGAGTCCATGATTTTTAAAGTACTTTTAAAGGGACTGGAGCCAATTTTGACGGCTTCGACTTTCCGATTGCGTTAGTTGAGACGGACCTTTCGGGACCCTTAAGACCCACTGATTGCGTTAGCTGCGACGGAGTCCATGATTTTTAAAGTACTTTTAAAGGGACTGGAGCCAATTTTGACGGCTTCGACTTTCCGATTGCGTTAGTTGAGACGGACCTTTCGGGACCCTTAAGACCCACTGATTGCGTTAGTTGCGACGGAGTCCATGATTTTTAAAGTAATTTTAAAGGGACTGGAGCCAATTTTGACGGCTTCGACTTTCCGATTGCGTTAGTTGAGACGGACCTTTCGAGACCCTTAAGACCCACTGATTGCGTTAGTTGCGACGGAGTCCATGATTTTTAAAGTACTTTTAAAGGGACTGGAGCCAATTTTGACGGCTTCGACTTTCCGATTGCGTTAGTTGAGACGGACCTTTCGGGACCCTTAAGACCCACTGATTGCGTTAGTTGCGACGGAGTCCATGGTTTTTTAAAGTACTTTTAAAGGGACTGGAGCCAATTTTGACGGCTTCGACTTTCCGATTGCGTTAGTTGAGACGGACCTTTCGGGACCCTTAAGACCCACTGATTGCGTTAGTTGCGACGGAGTCCATGGTTTTTAAAGTACTTTTAAAGGGACTGGAGCCAATTTTGACGGCTTCGACTTTCCGATTGCGTTAGTTGAGACGGACCTTTCGGGACCCTTAAGACCCACTGATTGCGTTAGTTGCGACGGAGTCCATGATTTTTAAAGTACTTTTAAAGGGACTGGAGCCAATTTTGACGGCTTCGACTTTGCGATTGCGTTACTTGAGACGGACCTTTCGGGACCCTTAAGACCCACTGATTGCGTTAGTTGCGACGGAGATCATGATTTTTAAGGTACTTTTAAAGGGACTGGAGCCAATTTTGACGGCTTCGAGTTTTCGATTGCGTTAGTTGAGACGGACCTTTCGGGACCCTTAAGAGCCACTGATTGCGTTAGTTGCGACGGAGTCCATGATTTTTAAAGTACTTTTAAAGGGACTGGAGCAAATTTTGACGGCTTCGACTTTGCGATTGCGTTAGTTGAGACGGAGTCCATGATTTTTAAAGTACTTTTAAAGGGACTGGAGCCAATTTTGACGGCTTCGACTTTGCGATTGCGTTAGTTGAGACGGACCTTTCGGGACCCTTAAGAGCCACTGATTGCGTTAGTTGTGACGGAGTCCATGATTTTTAAAGTACTTTTAAAGGGACTGGAGCCAATTTTGACGGCTTCGACCTTGCGATTGCGTAAGTTGAGACGGACCTTTCGGGACCCTTAAGACCCACTGATTGCGTTAGTTGCGATGGAGTCCATGGTTTTTAAAGTACTTTTAAAGGGACTGGAGCCAATTTTGAAGGCTTCGACTTTCAGATTGCGTTAGTTGAGACGGACCTTTCGGGACCCTTAAGACCCACTGATTGCGTTAGTTGCGACGGAGTCCATGATTTTTAAAGTACTTTTAAAGGGACTGGAGCCAATTTTGACGGCTTCGACCTTGCGATTGCGTAAGTTGAGACGGACCTTTCGGGACCCTTAAGACCCACTGATTGCGTTAGTTGCGATGGAGTCCATGATTTTTAAAGTACTTTTAAAGGGACTGGAGCCAATTTTGACGGCTTCGACTTTCCGATTGCGTTAGTTGAGACGGACCTTTCGGGACCCTTAAGACCCACTGATTGCGTTAGTCGCGACGGAGTCCATGATTTTTAAAGTGCTTTTAAAGGGACTGGAGCCAATTTTGACGGCTTCGACTTTCCGATTGCGTTAGTTAAGTCGGACCTTTCGGGACGTGTAGAGAATGTGAAAAAAGACTTGTAGAGACGGTGAAAGGAGACGTGTAGAGAAGGTGAAAAGATATGTTAAAGAAGTATAACGGAAAAGATACGTGAAAAGAGACGTTTAAGGAAGTATAAAAGGTACGGAAAGAGACGTGTAGAGACGGTGAAAAGAGACGTGTAGAGAAGGTGAAAAGAGAACAAAAGAGAAATGAAATGAAGGATAAAAAAAAGCAAAAGAGACATGAAAAGAGACGTGTAGAGACGGTGAAAAGAGATTCGTAGATACGGCGAAAAGAGACGTGTAAAGAAGGTGAAAAGAGACGTGTAGAGTAGGTGGAAAGAGAACCGTAGAGAAGGTGAAAATAAAGGAAAAGTTACGTGAAAAGAGACGTGTAGAGAACGATAAAAGAGAGGAATAGAGACGTGTAGAGACGGTGAAAAGAGACGTGTAAAGAAGGTGAAAAGAGACGTGTAGAGTAGGTGGAAAGAGACGTGTAGAGAAGGTGAAAATAAAGGAAAAGTTACGTGAAAAGAGACGTGTAGAGAACGATAAAAGAGAGGAATAGAGACGTGTAGAGACGGTGAAAAGAGACGTGTAAAGAAGGTGAAAAGAGACGTGTAGAGTAGGTGATTGCGTTAGTCGCGACGGAGTCCATGATTTTTAAAGTGCTTTTAAAGGGACTGGAGCCAATTTTGACGGCTTCGACTTTCCGATTGCGTTAGTTAAGTCGGACCTTTCGGGACGTGTAGAGAATGTGAAAAAAGACTTGTAGAGACGGTGAAAGGAGACGTGTAGAGAAGGTGAAAAGATATGTTAAAGAAGTATAACGGAAAAGATACGTGAAAAGAGACGTTTAAGGAAGTATAAAAGGTACGGAAAGAGACGTGTAGAGACGGTGAAAAGAGACGTGTAGAGAAGGTGAAAAGAGAACAAAAGAGAAATGAAATGAAGGATAAAAAAAAGCAAAAGAGACATGAAAAGAGACGTGTAGAGACGGTGAAAAGAGATTCGTAGATACGGCGAAAAGAGACGTGTAAAGAAGGTGAAAAGAGACGTGTAGAGTAGGTGGAAAGAGACGTGTAGAGAAGGTGAAAATAAAGGAAAAGTTACGTGAAAAGAGACGTGTAGAGAACGATAAAAGAGAGGAATAGAGACGTGTAGAGACGGTGAAAAGAGACGTGTAAAGAAGGTGAAAAGAGACGTGTAGAGTAGGTGGAAAGAGACGTGTAGAGAAGGTGAAAATAAAGGAAAAGTTACGTGAAAAGAGACGTGTAGAGAACGATAAAAGAGAGGAATAGAGACGTGTAGAGACGGTGAAAAGAGACGTGTAAAGAAGGTGAAAAGAGACGTGTAGAGTAGGTGGAAAGAGACGTGTAGAGAAGGTGAAAATAAAGGAAAAGTTACGTGAAAAGAGACGTGTAGAGAACGATAAAAGAGAGGAATAGAGACGTGTAGAGACGGTGAAAAGAGACGTGTAAAGAAGGTGAAAAGAGACGTGTAGAGTAGGTGGAAAGAGACGTGTAGAGAAGGTGAAAATAAAGGAAAAGTTACGTGAAAAGAGACGTGTAGAGAACGATAAAAGAGAGGAATAGAGACGTGTAGAGACGGTGAAAAGAGACGTGTAAAGAAGGTGAAAAGAGACGTGTAGAGTAGGTGGAAAGAGACGTGTAGAGAAGGTGAAAATAAAGGAAAAGTTACGTGAAAAGAGACCTGTAGAGAACGATAAAAGAGAGGAATAGAGACGTGTAGAGACGGTGAAAAGAGACGTGTAAAGAAGGTGAAAAGAGACGTGTAGAGAAGGTGAAAAGAGACAAATAGAGAAGGATAAGAGAGAGGAATAGAGACGTGTAGAGAAGGTGAAAAGAAACGTGTAGAGAAGGTGAAAAGAAAAGAAAAGTTACGTGAAAAGAGACGGGTAGAGACGGTAAAAAGAAACGTGTAGAGAAGGATAAAAAAGAGGAATAGAGACGTGTAGAGACGATGAAAAGAGACATGAAAAGACGTTAAAAGAAAGATAAAAGAAAGGAAAAGATACAGAAAAAGAGACGTGTGGAAGGATAAAAGAAAGGAAAAGATATATGTAAAGAAAATGAAAAAATACACAATTAGAAGGATAAAAGAGACGTGTAGAGACATAAAAAGAGACGTGTAGAGATGGATTTCTCTTATATTCTTTCTTTTCACAATTTTCTCTCTTTTTTCTTCTTTTTATAATTTTCTTTTATTGTTTTTTAAACTTCTTTTCAACGTCTCTTTTTACATCAATATTCTCGTCTCTTTTTCTTTCTTTTCACCGTCTCTACACTTCTCTTTTCACGTCTCTCTTCCTTTCTTTTATCTTTCTTTAAACATCTCTTTTCATGTCTCTTTTCCTTACTTTTATTCTTCATTTCACGTCTGTTTTCATGTCTCTACACGTCTCTTTACACGTCTCTTTTCCTTTCTTTTATCTTTCTTTAAACATCTCTTTTCATGTCTCTTTTCCTTACTTTTATTCTTCATTTCACGTCTCTTGTCCTCTCTTTTCACCGTCTCTACACGTCTCTTTTCACATCTCCTTTCCATTCTTTCTTTACACGTCTCTTTTCATGTCTTTACACGTCTCTTTACACGTCTCTTTTCCTTTCTTTTATCTTTTTTTAAAAATCTCTTTTCATGTCTCTTTTTCTTACTTTTATTCTTCTTTTACACGTCTCTCTACACGTCTCTTTCCACCTACTCTACACGTCTCTTTTCACCGTCTCTACAAATCTTTTTTCACCGTCTCTACACGTCTCTTTTCATGTCTCTTTTCCTTTTTTTTCCTTCTTTAAACGTCTCTTTTCCTTTCTTTACACCGTCTCTACACGTCTCTTTTCACCGTCTCTACAAATCTTTTTTCACCGTCTCTACACGTCTTTTTTCACATCTTTCCATTCTTTTATCTTTCTCTACACGTCTCTTTACACGTCTCTTTACACGTTTCTTTTATCTTTTTTAAAAATCTCTTTTCATGTCTCTTTTCCTTACTTTTATTCTTCTTTTCACCGTCTCTACACGTCTCTTTTTATGTCTCTTTTCCTTTTTTATTCTTCATTACACGTCTCTTTTCCTTTTTTTTCCTTCTTTACACGTCTCTTTACACGTCTCCACACGTCTCTTTTCATGTCTCTTTTCCTTTTTTTTCCTTCTTTACACGTCTCTTTTCCTTTCTTTTCACCTTCTCTACACGTCTCTTTCCACCTACTCTACACGTCTCTTTTCACCGTCTCTACAAATCTTTTTTCACCGTCTCTACACGTCTCTTTTCACATCTCTTTTCCTTTCTTTTATCCTTCTTTACACGTCTCTTTTCCTTTCTTTTATCTTTCTTTAAACATCTCTTTTCATGTCTATTTTCCTTTTTTTTTTTCCTTCTTTACACGTCTCTTTTCATGTCTCTACACGTCTCTTTACACGTCTCTTTTCCTTTTTTTTCCTTCTTTACATGTCTCTTTTCATGTCTCTTTTCCTTTCTTTTATCCTTCTTTACACGTCTCTTTTCCTTTCTTTACACCGTGTCTACACGTCTCTTTTCACATCTCTTTTCCTTTCTTTTCACCTTCTCTACACGTCTCTTTCCACCTACTCTACACGTCTCTTTTCACATCTCTTTTCCTTTCTTTTCACCTTCTCTACACGTCTCTTTCCACCTACTCTACACGTCTCTTTTCACCGTCTCTACAAATCTTTTTTCACCGTCTCTACACACCTCTTTTCACATCTCCTTTCCATTCTTTTATCTTTCTTTTCACGTCTCTTTTCATGTTTCTTTTCCTTTTTTTCTTTCTTTACACGTCTCTTTTCATGTCTCTACACGTCTCTTTACACGTCTCTTTTGCTTTCTTTTATCCTTCTTTACACGTCTCTTTTCCTTTCTTTTATCTTTCTTTAAACATCTCTTTTCATGTCTATTTTCCTTTTTTTTTTCCTTCTTTACACGTCTCTTTTCATGTCTCTACACGTCTCTTTACACGTCTCTTTTCCTTTTTTTTCCTTCTTTACATGTCTCTTTTCATGTCTCTTTTCCTTTCTTTTATCCTTCTTTACACGTCTCTTTTCCTTTCTTTACACCGTGTCTACACGTCTCTTTTCACATCTCTTTTCCTTTCTTTCCACCTACTCTACACGTCTCTTTTCACATCTCTTTTCCTTTCTTTTCACCTTCTCTACACGTCTCTTTCCACCTACTCTACACGTCTCTTTTCACCGTCTCTACAAATCTTTTTTCACCGTCTCTACACACCTCTTTTCACATCTCCTTTCCATTCTTTTATCTTTCTTTTCACGTCTCTTTTCATGTTTCTTTTCCTTTTTTTCTTTCTTTACACGTCTCTTTTCATGTCTCTACACGTCTCTTTAAACGTCTCTTTTGCTTTCTTTTATCCTTCTTTACACGTCTCTTTTTCTTTCTTTTATCTTTCTTTAAACATCTCTTTACACGTCTCTTTTCCTTTCTTTTATCCTTCTTTAAACATCTCTTTTCATGTCTATTTTCCTTTTTTTACCTTCTTTACACGTCTCTTTTCATGTCTCTACACGTCTCTTTACACGTCTCTTTTCCTTTCTTTTATCCTTCTTTACACGTCTCTTTTCCTTTCTTTACACCGTCTCTACACATCTCTTTTCACCGTCTCTACACGTCTCTTTTCACGCCTCTTTTTCTTTTTTTTATTCTTCATGTCACGTCTCTTTTCCTTTCTTTACACCGTGTCTACACGTCTCTTTTCACATCTCTTTTCCTTTCTTTTCACCTTCTCTACACGTCTCTTTTCACAGTCTCTATAAATCTTTTTTCACCGTCTCTACACGTCTCTTTTCACATCTCCTTTCCATTCTTTTATCTTTTTTAAACATCTCTTTTCATGTCTCTTTTCCTTTGTTTTAGCCTTCATTTCGTTTCTATTTTTGTTCTCTTTTCACCTTCTCTACACGTCTCTTTTCACCGTCTCTACACGTCTCTTTTCGTACCTTTTATCCTTCCTTAAACGTCTCTTTTCACGTATCTTTTCCTTTCTTTTATACTTCTTTAACGTATCATTTCGCTTTCTCTACACGTCTCTTTTCACCGTCTCTACAAGTCTCTTTTCACCGTCTCTTTTCCTCTCTTTTCACATTCTCTACACGTCCCGACTTAACTATCGAAATCAGAAAGTCGAAGCCGTCAAAATTGTCTCTAGTCCCTTTAAAAGTACTTTAAAAATCATGGACTCCGTCGCAACTATCGCAATCAGTGGGTCTTAAGCGTCCCGAAAGGTCCGTCTTCGACTTTCCGATTGCGTTAGTTGAAGCCGTCAAAATTGGCTCCGGTCCCTTTAAAAGTACTTTAAAAATCATGGACTCCGTCGCAACTAACGCAATCAGTGGGTCTTAAGGGTCCAGAAAGGTCCGTCTCAACTAACGCAATCGGAAAGTCAAAGCCGTCAAAATTGGCTTTAGTCCCTTTAAAAGTACTTTAAAAATCATGGACTCCGTCGCAACTATCGCAATCAGTGGGTCTTAAGCGTCCCGAAAGGTCCGTCTCAACTAACGCAATCGGAAAGTCAAAGCCGTCAAAATTGGCTCCGGTCCCTTTAAAAGTACTTTAAAAATCATGGACTCCGTCGCAACTAACGCAATCAGTGGGTCTTAAGGGTCCAGAAAGGTCCGTCTCAACTAACGCAATCGGAAAGTCAAAGCCGTCAAAATTGGCTTTAGTCCCTTTAAAAGTACTTTAAAAATCATGGACTCCGTCGCAACTATCGCAATCAGTGGGTCTTAAGCGTCCCGAAAGGTCCGTCTCAACTAACGCAATCGGAAAGTCAAAGCCGTCAAAATTGGCTCCGGTCCCTTTAAAAGTACTTTAAAAATCATGGACTCCGTCGCAACTAACGCAATCAGTGGGTCTTAAGGGTCCAGAAAGGTCCGTCTCAACTAACGCAATCGGAAAGTCAAAGCCGTCAAAATTGGCTCCGGTCCCTTTAAAAGTACTTTAAAAATCATGGACTCCGTCGCAACTAACGCAATCAGTGGGTCTTAAGGGTCCAGAAAGGTCCGTCTCAACTAACGCAATCGGAAAGTCAAAGCCGTCAAAATTGGCTTTAGTCCCTTTAAAAGTACTTTAAAAATCATGGACTCCGTCGCAACTATCGCAATCAGTGGGTCTTAAGCGTCCCGAAAGGTCCGTCTCAACTAACGCAATCGGAAAGTCAAAGCCGTCAAAATTGGCTCCGGTCCCTTTAAAAGTACTTTAAAAATCATGGACTCCGTCGCAACTAACGCAATCAGTGGGTCTTAAGGGTCCAGAAAGGTCCGTCTCAACTAACGCAATCGGAAAGTCAAAGCCGTCAAAATTGGCTTTAGTCCCTTTAAAAGTACTTTAAAAATCATGGACTCCGTCGCAACTAACGCAATCAGTGGGTCTTAAGGGTCCCGAAAGGTCCGTCTCAACTAAGGCAATCGGAAAGTCGAAGCCGTCAAAATTGTCTCTAGTCCCTTTAAAAGTACTTTAAAAATCATGGACTCCGTCGCAACTATCGCAATCAGTGGGTCTTAAGCGTCCCGAAAGGTCCGTCTCAACTAACGCAATCGGAAAGTCAAAGCCGTCAAAATTGGCTTTAGTCCCTTTAAAAGTACTTTAAAAATCATGGACTCCGTCGCAACTATCGCAATCAGTGGGTCTTAAGCGTCCCGAAAGGTCCGTCTCAACTAACGCAATCGGAAAGTCAAAGCCGTCAAAATTGGCTCCGGTCCCTTTAAAAGTACTTTAAAAATCATGGACTCCGTCGCAACTAACGCAATCAGTGGGTCTTAAGGGTCCAGAAAGGTCCGTCTCAACTAACGCAATCGGAAAGTCAAAGCCGTCAAAATTGGCTTTAGTCCCTTTAAAAGTACTTTAAAAATCATGGACTCCGTCGCAACTAACGCAATCAGTGGGTCTTAAGGGTCTTGAAAGGTCCGTCTCAACTAAGGCAATCGGAAAGTCGAAGCCGTCAAAATTGTCTCTAGTCCCTTTAAAAGTACTTTAAAAATCATGGACTCCGTCGCAACTATCGCAATCAGTGGGTCTTAAGCGTCCCGAAAGGTCCGTCTCAACTAACGCAATCGGAAAGTCAAAGCCGTCAAAATTGGCTTTACTCCCTTTAAAAGTACTTTAAAAATCATGGACTCCGTCGCAACTATCGCAATCAGTGGGTCTTAAGCGTCCCGAAAGGTCCGTCTCAACTAACGCAATTGGAAAGTCAAAGCCGTCAAAATTGTCTCTAGTCCCTTTAAAAGTACTTTAAAATCATGGACTCCGTCGCAACTATCGCAATCAGTGGGTCTTAAGCGTCCCGAAAGGTCCGTCTCAACTAACGCAATCGGAAAGTCGAAGCCGTCAAAATTGGCTCCGGTCCCTTTAAAAGTACTTTAAAAATCATGGACTCCGTCGCAACTAACGCAATCAGTGGGTCTTAAGGGTCCAGAAAGGTCCGTCTCAACTAACACAATCGGAAAGTCAAAGCCGTCAAAATTGGCTTTAGTCCCTTTAAAAGTACTTTAAAAATCATGGACTCCGTCGCAACTAACGCAATCAGTGGGTCTTAAGCGTCCCGAAAGGTCCGTCTCAACTAACGCAATCGGAAAGTCGAAGCCGTCAAAATTGGCTCCGGTCCCTTTAAAAGTACTTTAAAAATCATGGACTCCGTCGCAACTAACGCAATCAGTGGGTCTTAAGGGTCCAGAAAGGTCCGTCTCAACTAACGCAATCGGAAAGTCAAAGCCGTCAAAATTGGCTTTAGTCCCTTTAAAAGTACTTTAAAAATCATGGACTCCGTCGCAACTAACGCAATCAGTGGGTCTTAAGCGTCCCGAAAGGTCCGTCTCAACTAACGCAATCGGAAAGTCGAAGCCGTCAAAATTGGCTCCGGTCCCTTTAAAAGTACTTTAAAAATCATGGACTCCGTCGCAACTAACGCAATCAGTGGGTCTTAAGGGTCCAGAAAGGTCCGTCTCAACTAACACAATCGGAAAGTCAAAGCCGTCAAAATTGGCTTTAGTCCCTTTAAAAGTACTTTAAAAATCATGGACTCCGTCGCAACTAACGCAATCAGTAGGTCTTAAGGGTCCCGAAAGGTCCGTCTCAACTAACGCAATCGGAAAGTCGAAGCCGTCAAAATTGTCTCTAGTCCCTTTAAAAGTACTTTAAAAATCATGGACTCCGTCGCAACTATCGCAATCAGTGGGTCTTAAGCGTCCCGAAAGGTCCGTCTCAACTAACGCAATCGGAAAGTCAAAGCCGTCAAAATTGGCTCCGGTCCCTTTAAAAGTACTGTAAAAATCATGGACTCCGTCGCAACTATCGCAATCAGTGGGTCTTAAGGGTTCAGAAAGGTCCGTCTCAACTAACGCAATCGGAAAGTCGAAGCCGTCAAAATTGGCTCCGGTCCCTTTAAAAGTACTGTAAAAATCATGGACTCCGTCGCAACTATCGCAATCAGTGGGTCTTAAGCGTCCCGAAAGGTCCGTCTCAACTAACGCAATCGGAAAGTCAAAGCCATCAAAATTGGCTCCAGTCCCTTTAAAAGTACTTTAAAAATCATGGACTCCGTCGCAACTAACGCAATCAGTGGGTCTTAAGGGTCCCGCAAGGTCCGTCTCAAGTAACGCAATCGGAAAGTCGAAGCCGTCAAAATTGGCTCCAGTCCCTTTAAAAGTACTTTTAAAATCATGGACTCCATCGCAACTAACGCAATCAGTGGGTCTTAAGCGTCCCGAAAGGTCCGTCTCAACTAACGCAATCGGAAGGTCGAAGCCGTCAAAATTGGCTCCGGTCCCTTTAAAAGTACTTTAAAAATCATGGACTCCGTCGCAACTAACGCAATCAGTGGGTCTTAAGGGTCCAGAAAGGTCCGTCTCAACTAACGCAATCGGAAAGTCAAAGCCGTCAAAATTGGCTTTAGTCCCTTTAAAAGTACTTTAAAAATCATGGACTCCGTCGCAACTATCGCAATCAGTGGGTCTTAAGCGTCTCGAAAGGTCCGTCTCAACTAACGCAATCGGAAAGTCAAAGCCGTCAAAATTGGCTCTAGTCCCATTAAAAGTACTTTAAAAATCATGGACTCCGTCGCAACTATCGCAATCAGTGGGTCTTAAGGGTCCCGAAAGGTCCGTCTCAACTAAGGCAATCGGAAAGTCGAAGCTGTCAAAATTGTCTCTAGTCCCTTTAAAAGTACTTTAAAAATCATGGACTCCATCGCAACTATCGCAATCAGTGGGTCTTAAGCGTCCCGAAAGGTCCGTCTCAACTAATGCAATTGGAAAGTCGAAGCCGTCAAAATTGGCTCCGGTCCCTTTAAAAGTACTATAAAAATCATGGACTCCGTCGCAACTATCGCAATCAGTGGGTCTTAAGGGTTCAGAAAGGTCCGTCTCAACTAATGCAATCGGAAAGTCAAAGCCGTCAAAATTGGCTTTAGTCCCTTTAAAAGTACTTTAAAAATCATGGACTCCGTCGCAACTAACGCAATCAGTGGGTCTTAAGCGTCCCGAAAGGTCCGTCTCAACTAACGCAATCGGAAAGTCGACGCCATCAATATTGGCTCCAGTCCCTTTAAAAGTACTTTAAAAATCATGGACTCCGTGGCAACTATCGCAATCAGTGGGTCTTAAGCGTCCCGAAAGGTCCGTCTCAACTAACGCAATCGAAAAGTCGAAGCCGTCAAAATTGTCTCTAGTCCCTTTAAAAGTACTTTAAAAATCATGGACTCCGTCGCAACTATCGCAATCAGTGGGTCTTAAGGGTCCCGAAAGGTCCGTCTCAACTAACGCAATCGGAAAGTCAAAGCCGTCAAAATTGGCTCCGGTCCCTTTAAAAGTACTTTAAAAATCATGGACTCCGTCGCAACTAACGCAATCAGTGGGTCTTAAGGGTCCAGAAAGGTCCGTCTCAACTAACGCAATCGGAAAGTCAAAGCCGTCAAAATTGGCTTTAGTCCCTTTAAAAGTACTTTAAAAATCATGGACTCCGTCGCAACTATCGCAATCAGTGGGTCTTAAGCGTCCCGAAAGGTCCGTCTCAACTAACGCAATCGGAAAGTCAAAGCCGTCAAAATTGGCTCCGGTCCCTTTAAAAGTACTTTAAAAATCATGGACTCCGTCGCAACTAACGCAATCAGTGGGTCTTAAGGGTCCAGAAAGGTCCGTCTCAACTAACGCAATCGGAAAGTCAAAGCCGTCAAAATTGGCTTTAGTCCCTTTAAAAGTACTTTAAAAATCATGGACTCCGTCGCAACTAACGCAATCAGTGGGTCTTAAGGGTCCCGAAAGGTCCGTCTCAACTAAGGCAATCGGAAAGTCGAAGCCGTCAAAATTGTCTCTAGTCCCTTTAAAAGTACTTTAAAAATCATGGACTCCGTCGCAACTATCGCAATCAGTGGGTCTTAAGCGTCCCGAAAGGTCCGTCTCAACTAACGCAATCGGAAAGTCAAAGCCGTCAAAATTGGCTTTAGTCCCTTTAAAAGTACTTTAAAAATCATGGACTCCGTCGCAACTATCGCAATCAGTGGGTCTTAAGCGTCCCGAAAGGTCCGTCTCAACTAACGCAATCGGAAAGTCAAAGCCGTCAAAATTGGCTCCGGTCCCTTTAAAAGTACTTTAAAAATCATGGACTCCGTCGCAACTAACGCAATCAGTGGGTCTTAAGGGTCCAGAAAGGTCCGTCTCAACTAACGCAATCGGAAAGTCAAAGCCGTCAAAATTGGCTTTAGTCCCTTTAAAAGTACTTTAAAAATCATGGACTCCGTCGCAACTAACGCAATCAGTGGGTCTTAAGGGTCTTGAAAGGTCCGTCTCAACTAAGGCAATCGGAAAGTCGAAGCCGTCAAAATTGTCTCTAGTCCCTTTAAAAGTACTTTAAAAATCATGGACTCCGTCGCAACTATCGCAATCAGTGGGTCTTAAGCGTCCCGAAAGGTCCGTCTCAACTAACGCAATCGGAAAGTCAAAGCCGTCAAAATTGGCTTTACTCCCTTTAAAAGTACTTTAAAAATCATGGACTCCGTCGCAACTATCGCAATCAGTGGGTCTTAAGCGTCCCGAAAGGTCCGTCTCAACTAACGCAATTGGAAAGTCAAAGCCGTCAAAATTGTCTCTAGTCCCTTTAAAAGTACTTTAAAATCATGGACTCCGTCGCAACTATCGCAATCAGTGGGTCTTAAGCGTCCCGAAAGGTCCGTCTCAACTAACGCAATCGGAAAGTCGAAGCCGTCAAAATTGGCTCCGGTCCCTTTAAAAGTACTTTAAAAATCATGGACTCCGTCGCAACTAACGCAATCAGTGGGTCTTAAGGGTCCAGAAAGGTCCGTCTCAACTAACACAATCGGAAAGTCAAAGCCGTCAAAATTGGCTTTAGTCCCTTTAAAAGTACTTTAAAAATCATGGACTCCGTCGCAACTAACGCAATCAGTGGGTCTTAAGCGTCCCGAAAGGTCCGTCTCAACTAACGCAATCGGAAAGTCGAAGCCGTCAAAATTGGCTCCGGTCCCTTTAAAAGTACTTTAAAAATCATGGACTCCGTCGCAACTAACGCAATCAGTGGGTCTTAAGGGTCCAGAAAGGTCCGTCTCAACTAACGCAATCGGAAAGTCAAAGCCGTCAAAATTGGCTTTAGTCCCTTTAAAAGTACTTTAAAAATCATGGACTCCGTCGCAACTAACGCAATCAGTGGGTCTTAAGCGTCCCGAAAGGTCCGTCTCAACTAACGCAATCGGAAAGTCGAAGCCGTCAAAATTGGCTCCGGTCCCTTTAAAAGTACTTTAAAAATCATGGACTCCGTCGCAACTAACGCAATCAGTGGGTCTTAAGGGTCCAGAAAGGTCCGTCTCAACTAACACAATCGGAAAGTCAAAGCCGTCAAAATTGGCTTTAGTCCCTTTAAAAGTACTTTAAAAATCATGGACTCCGTCGCAACTAACGCAATCAGTAGGTCTTAAGGGTCCCGAAAGGTCCGTCTCAACTAACGCAATCGGAAAGTCGAAGCCGTCAAAATTGTCTCTAGTCCCTTTAAAAGTACTTTAAAAATCATGGACTCCGTCGCAACTATCGCAATCAGTGGGTCTTAAGCGTCCCGAAAGGTCCGTCTCAACTAACGCAATCGGAAAGTCAAAGCCGTCAAAATTGGCTCCGGTCCCTTTAAAAGTACTGTAAAAATCATGGACTCCGTCGCAACTATCGCAATCAGTGGGTCTTAAGGGTTCAGAAAGGTCCGTCTCAACTAACGCAATCGGAAAGTCGAAGCCGTCAAAATTGGCTCCGGTCCCTTTAAAAGTACTGTAAAAATCATGGACTCCGTCGCAACTATCGCAATCAGTGGGTCTTAAGCGTCCCGAAAGGTCCGTCTCAACTAACGCAATCGGAAAGTCAAAGCCATCAAAATTGGCTCCAGTCCCTTTAAAAGTACTTTAAAAATCATGGACTCCGTCGCAACTAACGCAATCAGTGGGTCTTAAGGGTCCCGCAAGGTCCGTCTCAAGTAACGCAATCGGAAAGTCGAAGCCGTCAAAATTGGCTCCAGTCCCTTTAAAAGTACTTTTAAAATCATGGACTCCATCGCAACTAACGCAATCAGTGGGTCTTAAGCGTCCCGAAAGGTCCGTCTCAACTAACGCAATCGGAAGGTCGAAGCCGTCAAAATTGGCTCCGGTCCCTTTAAAAGTACTTTAAAAATCATGGACTCCGTCGCAACTAACGCAATCAGTGGGTCTTAAGGGTCCAGAAAGGTCCGTCTCAACTAACGCAATCGGAAAGTCAAAGCCGTCAAAATTGGCTTTAGTCCCTTTAAAAGTACTTTAAAAATCATGGACTCCGTCGCAACTATCGCAATCAGTGGGTCTTAAGCGTCCCGAAAGGTCCGTCTCAACTAACGCAATCGGAAAGTCAAAGCCGTCAAAATTGGCTCTAGTCCCATTAAAAGTACTTTAAAAATCATGGACTCCGTCGCAACTATCGCAATCAGTGGGTCTTAAGGGTCCCGAAAGGTCCGTCTCAACTAAGGCAATCGGAAAGTCGAAGCTGTCAAAATTGTCTCTAGTCCCTTTAAAAGTACTTTAAAAATCATGGACTCCATCGCAACTATCGCAATCAGTGGGTCTTAAGCGTCCCGAAAGGTCCGTCTCAACTAATGCAATTGGAAAGTCGAAGCCGTCAAAATTGGCTCCGGTCCCTTTAAAAGTACTATAAAAATCATGGACTCCGTCGCAACTATCGCAATCAGTGGGTCTTAAGGGTTCAGAAAGGTCCGTCTCAACTAATGCAATCGGAAAGTCAAAGCCGTCAAAATTGGCTTTAGTCCCTTTAAAAGTACTTTAAAAATCATGGACTCCGTCGCAACTAACGCAATCAGTGGGTCTTAAGCGTCCCGAAAGGTCCGTCTCAACTAACGCAATCGGAAAGTCGACGCCATCAATATTGGCTCCAGTCCCTTTAAAAGTACTTTAAAAATCATGGACTCCGTGGCAACTATCGCAATCAGTGGGTCTTAAGCGTCCCGAAAGGTCCGTCTCAACTAACGCAATCGAAAAGTCGAAGCCGTCAAAATTGTCTCTAGTCCCTTTAAAAGTACTTTAAAAATCATGGACTCCGTCGCAACTATCGCAATCAGTGGGTCTTAAGGGTCCCGAAAGGTCCGTCTCAACTAACGCAATCGGAAAGTCAAAGCCGTCAAAATTGGCTCCGGTCCCTTTAAAAGTACTTTAAAAATCATGGACTCCGTCGCAACTAACGCAATCAGTGGGTCTTAAGGGTCCAGAAAGGTCCGTCTCAACTAACGCAATCGGAAAGTCAAAGCCGTCAAAATTGGCTTTAGTCCCTTTAAAAGTACTTTAAAAATCATGGACTCCGTCGCAACTATCGCAATCAGTGGGTCTTAAGCGTCCCGAAAGGTCCGTCTCAACTAACGCAATCGGAAAGTCAAAGCCGTCAAAATTGGCTCCGGTCCCTTTAAAAGTACTTTAAAAATCATGGACTCCGTCGCAACTAACGCAATCAGTGGGTCTTAAGGGTCCCGAAAGGTCCGTCTCAACTAACGCAATCGGAAAGTCAAAGCCGTCAAAATTGGCTTTAGTCCCTTTAAAAGTACTTTAAAAATCATGGACTCCGTCGCAACTAACGCAATCAGTGGGTCTTAAGGGTCCCGAAAGGTCCGTCTCAACTAAGGCAATCGGAAAGTCGAAGCCGTCAAAATTGTCTCTAGTCCCTTTAAAAGTACTTTAAAAATCATGGACTCCGTCGCAACTATCGCAATCAGTGGGTCTTAAGCGTCCCGAAAGGTCCGTCTCAACTAACGCAATCGGAAAGTCAAAGCCGTCAAAATTGGCTTTAGTCCCTTTAAAAGTACTTTAAAAATCATGGACTCCGTCGCAACTATCGCAATCAGTGGGTCTTAAGCGTCCCGAAAGGTCCGTCTCAACTAACGCAATCGGAAAGTCAAAGCCGTCAAAATTGGCTCCGGTCCCTTTAAAAGTACTTTAAAAATCATGGACTCCGTCGCAACTAACGCAATCAGTGGGTCTTAAGGGTCCAGAAAGGTCCGTCTCAACTAACGCAATCGGAAAGTCAAAGCCGTCAAAATTGGCTTTAGTCCCTTTAAAAGTACTTTAAAAATCATGGACTCCGTCGCAACTAACGCAATCAGTGGGTCTTAAGGGTCTTGAAAGGTCCGTCTCAACTAAGGCAATCGGAAAGTCGAAGCCGTCAAAATTGTCTCTAGTCCCTTTAAAAGTACTTTAAAAATCATGGACTCCGTCGCAACTATCGCAATCAGTGGGTCTTAAGCGTCCCGAAAGGTCCGTCTCAACTAACGCAATCGGAAAGTCAAAGCCGTCAAAATTGGCTTTACTCCCTTTAAAAGTACTTTAAAAATCATGGACTCCGTCGCAACTATCGCAATCAGTGGGTCTTAAGCGTCCCGAAAGGTCCGTCTCAACTAACGCAATTGGAAAGTCAAAGCCGTCAAAATTGTCTCTAGTCCCTTTAAAAGTACTTTAAAATCATGGACTCCGTCGCAACTATCGCAATCAGTGGGTCTTAAGCGTCCCGAAAGGTCCGTCTCAACTAACGCAATCGGAAAGTCGAAGCCGTCAAAATTGGCTCCGGTCCCTTTAAAAGTACTTTAAAAATCATGGACTCCGTCGCAACTAACGCAATCAGTGGGTCTTAAGGGTCCAGAAAGGTCCGTCTCAACTAACACAATCGGAAAGTCAAAGCCGTCAAAATTGGCTTTAGTCCCTTTAAAAGTACTTTAAAAATCATGGACTCCGTCGCAACTAACGCAATCAGTGGGTCTTAAGCGTCCCGAAAGGTCCGTCTCAACTAACGCAATCGGAAAGTCGAAGCCGTCAAAATTGGCTCCGGTCCCTTTAAAAGTACTTTAAAAATCATGGACTCCGTCGCAACTAACGCAATCAGTGGGTCTTAAGGGTCCAGAAAGGTCCGTCTCAACTAACGCAATCGGAAAGTCAAAGCCGTCAAAATTGGCTTTAGTCCCTTTAAAAGTACTTTAAAAATCATGGACTCCGTCGCAACTATCGCAATCAGTGGGTCTTAAGCGTCCCGAAAGGTCCGTCTCAACTAACGCAATCGGAAAGTCAAAGCCGTCAAAATTGGCTCCGGTCCCTTTAAAAGTACTGTAAAAATCATGGACTCCGTCGCAACTATCGCAATCAGTGGGTCTTAAGGGTTCAGAAAGGTCCGTCTCAACTAACGCAATCGGAAAGTCGAAGCCGTCAAAATTGGCTCCGGTCCCTTTAAAAGTACTGTAAAAATCATGGACTCCGTCGCAACTATCGCAATCAGTGGGTCTTAAGCGTCCCGAAAGGTCCGTCTCAACTAACGCAATCGGAAAGTCAAAGCCATCAAAATTGGCTCCAGTCCCTTTAAAAGTACTTTAAAAATCATGGACTCCGTCGCAACTAACGCAATCAGTGGGTCTTAAGGGTCCCGCAAGGTCCGTCTCAAGTAACGCAATCGGAAAGTCGAAGCCGTCAAAATTGGCTCCAGTCCCTTTAAAAGTACTTTTAAAATCATGGACTCCATCGCAACTAACGCAATCAGTGGGTCTTAAGCGTCCCGAAAGGTCCGTCTCAACTAACGCAATCGGAAGGTCGAAGCCGTCAAAATTGGCTCCGGTCCCTTTAAAAGTACTTTAAAAATCATGGACTCCGTCGCAACTAACGCAATCAGTGGGTCTTAAGGGTCCAGAAAGGTCCGTCTCAACTAACGCAATCGGAAAGTCAAAGCCGTCAAAATTGGCTTTAGTCCCTTTAAAAGTACTTTAAAAATCATGGACTCCGTCGCAACTATCGCAATCAGTGGGTCTTAAGCGTCCCGAAAGGTCCGTCTCAACTAACGCAATCGGAAAGTCAAAGCCGTCAAAATTGGCTCTAGTCCCATTAAAAGTACTTTAAAAATCATGGACTCCGTCGCAACTATCGCAATCAGTGGGTCTTAAGGGTCCCGAAAGGTCCGTCTCAACTAAGGCAATCGGAAAGTCGAAGCTGTCAAAATTGTCTCTAGTCCCTTTAAAAGTACTTTAAAAATCATGGACTCCATCGCAACTATCGCAATCAGTGGGTCTTAAGCGTCCCGAAAGGTCCGTCTCAACTAATGCAATTGGAAAGTCGAAGCCGTCAAAATTGGCTCCGGTCCCTTTAAAAGTACTATAAAAATCATGGACTCCGTCGCAACTATCGCAATCAGTGGGTCTTAAGGGTTCAGAAAGGTCCGTCTCAACTAATGCAATCGGAAAGTCAAAGCCGTCAAAATTGGCTTTAGTCCCTTTAAAAGTACTTTAAAAATCATGGACTCCGTCGCAACTAACGCAATCAGTGGGTCTTAAGCGTCCCGAAAGGTCCGTCTCAACTAACGCAATCGGAAAGTCGACGCCATCAATATTGGCTCCAGTCCCTTTAAAAGTACTTTAAAAATCATGGACTCCGTGGCAACTATCGCAATCAGTGGGTCTTAAGCGTCCCGAAAGGTCCGTCTCAACTAACGCAATCGAAAAGTCGAAGCCGTCAAAATTGTCTCTAGTCCCTTTAAAAGTACTTTAAAAATCATGGACTCCGTCGCAACTATCGCAATCAGTGGGTCTTAAGGGTCCCGAAAGGTCCGTCTCAACTAACGCAATCGGAAAGTCAAAGCCGTCAAAATTGGCTCCGGTCCCTTTAAAAGTACTTTAAAAATCATGGACTCCGTCGCAACTAACGCAATCAGTGGGTCTTAAGGGTCCAGAAAGGTCCGTCTCAACTAACGCAATCGGAAAGTCAAAGCCGTCAAAATTGGCTTTAGTCCCTTTAAAAGTACTTTAAAAATCATGGACTCCGTCGCAACTATCGCAATCAGTGGGTCTTAAGCGTCCCGAAAGGTCCGTCTCAACTAACGCAATCGGAAAGTCAAAGCCGTCAAAATTGGCTCCGGTCCCTTTAAAAGTACTTTAAAAATCATGGACTCCGTCGCAACTAACGCAATCAGTGGGTCTTAAGGGTCCCGAAAGGTCCGTCTCAACTAACGCAATCGGAAAGTCAAAGCCGTCAAAATTGGCTTTAGTCCCTTTAAAAGTACTTTAAAAATCATGGACTCCGTCGCAACTAACGCAATCAGTGGGTCTTAAGGGTCCCGAAAGGTCCGTCTCAACTAAGGCAATCGGAAAGTCGAAGCCGTCAAAATTGTCTCTAGTCCCTTTAAAAGTACTTTAAAAATCATGGACTCCGTCGCAACTATCGCAATCAGTGGGTCTTAAGCGTCCCGAAAGGTCCGTCTCAACTAACGCAATCGGAAAGTCAAAGCCGTCAAAATTGGCTTTAGTCCCTTTAAAAGTACTTTAAAAATCATGGACTCCGTCGCAACTATCGCAATCAGTGGGTCTTAAGCGTCCCGAAAGGTCCGTCTCAACTAACGCAATCGGAAAGTCAAAGCCGTCAAAATTGGCTCCGGTCCCTTTAAAAGTACTTTAAAAATCATGGACTCCGTCGCAACTAACGCAATCAGTGGGTCTTAAGGGTCCAGAAAGGTCCGTCTCAACTAACGCAATCGGAAAGTCAAAGCCGTCAAAATTGGCTTTAGTCCCTTTAAAAGTACTTTAAAAATCATGGACTCCGTCGCAACTAACGCAATCAGTGGGTCTTAAGGGTCTTGAAAGGTCCGTCTCAACTAAGGCAATCGGAAAGTCGAAGCCGTCAAAATTGTCTCTAGTCCCTTTAAAAGTACTTTAAAAATCATGGACTCCGTCGCAACTATCGCAATCAGTGGGTCTTAAGCGTCCCGAAAGGTCCGTCTCAACTAACGCAATCGGAAAGTCAAAGCCGTCAAAATTGGCTTTACTCCCTTTAAAAGTACTTTAAAAATCATGGACTCCGTCGCAACTATCGCAATCAGTGGGTCTTAAGCGTCCCGAAAGGTCCGTCTCAACTAACGCAATTGGAAAGTCAAAGCCGTCAAAATTGTCTCTAGTCCCTTTAAAAGTACTTTAAAATCATGGACTCCGTCGCAACTATCGCAATCAGTGGGTCTTAAGCGTCCCGAAAGGTCCGTCTCAACTAACGCAATCGGAAAGTCGAAGCCGTCAAAATTGGCTCCGGTCCCTTTAAAAGTACTTTAAAAATCATGGACTCCGTCGCAACTAACGCAATCAGTGGGTCTTAAGGGTCCAGAAAGGTCCGTCTCAACTAACACAATCGGAAAGTCAAAGCCGTCAAAATTGGCTTTAGTCCCTTTAAAAGTACTTTAAAAATCATGGACTCCGTCGCAACTAACGCAATCAGTGGGTCTTAAGCGTCCCGAAAGGTCCGTCTCAACTAACGCAATCGGAAAGTCGAAGCCGTCAAAATTGGCTCCGGTCCCTTTAAAAGTACTTTAAAAATCATGGACTCCGTCGCAACTAACGCAATCAGTGGGTCTTAAGGGTCCAGAAAGGTCCGTCTCAACTAACGCAATCGGAAAGTCAAAGCCGTCAAAATTGGCTTTAGTCCCTTTAAAAGTACTTTAAAAATCATGGACTCCGTCGCAACTAACGCAATCAGTGGGTCTTAAGCGTCCCGAAAGGTCCGTCTCAACTAATGCAATTGGAAAGTCGAAGCCGTCAAAATTGGCTCCGGTCCCTTTAAAAGTACTATAAAAATCATGGACTCCGTCGCAACTATCGCAATCAGTGGGTCTTAAGGGTTCAGAAAGGTCCGTCTCAACTAATGCAATCGGAAAGTCAAAGCCGTCAAAATTGGCTTTAGTCCCTTTAAAAGTACTTTAAAAATCATGGACTCCGTCGCAACTAACGCAATCAGTGGGTCTTAAGCGTCCCGAAAGGTCCGTCTCAACTAACGCAATCGGAAAGTCGACGCCATCAATATTGGCTCCAGTCCCTTTAAAAGTACTTTAAAAATCATGGACTCCGTGGCAACTATCGCAATCAGTGGGTCTTAAGCGTCCCGAAAGGTCCGTCTCAACTAACGCAATCGAAAAGTCGAAGCCGTCAAAATTGTCTCTAGTCCCTTTAAAAGTACTTTAAAAATCATGGACTCCGTCGCAACTATCGCAATCAGTGGGTCTTAAGGGTCCCGAAAGGTCCGTCTCAACTAACGCAATCGGAAAGTCAAAGCCGTCAAAATTGGCTCCGGTCCCTTTAAAAGTACTTTAAAAATCATGGACTCCGTCGCAACTAACGCAATCAGTGGGTCTTAAGGGTCCAGAAAGGTCCGTCTCAACTAACGCAATCGGAAAGTCAAAGCCGTCAAAATTGGCTTTAGTCCCTTTAAAAGTACTTTAAAAATCATGGACTCCGTCGCAACTATCGCAATCAGTGGGTCTTAAGCGTCCCGAAAGGTCCGTCTCAACTAACGCAATCGGAAAGTCAAAGCCGTCAAAATTGGCTCCGGTCCCTTTAAAAGTACTTTAAAAATCATGGACTCCGTCGCAACTAACGCAATCAGTGGGTCTTAAGGGTCCCGAAAGGTCCGTCTCAACTAACGCAATCGGAAAGTCAAAGCCGTCAAAATTGGCTTTAGTCCCTTTAAAAGTACTTTAAAAATCATGGACTCCGTCGCAACTAACGCAATCAGTGGGTCTTAAGGGTCCCGAAAGGTCCGTCTCAACTAAGGCAATCGGAAAGTCGAAGCCGTCAAAATTGTCTCTAGTCCCTTTAAAAGTACTTTAAAAATCATGGACTCCGTCGCAACTATCGCAATCAGTGGGTCTTAAGCGTCCCGAAAGGTCCGTCTCAACTAACGCAATCGGAAAGTCAAAGCCGTCAAAATTGGCTTTAGTCCCTTTAAAAGTACTTTAAAAATCATGGACTCCGTCGCAACTATCGCAATCAGTGGGTCTTAAGCGTCCCGAAAGGTCCGTCTCAACTAACGCAATCGGAAAGTCAAAGCCGTCAAAATTGGCTCCGGTCCCTTTAAAAGTACTTTAAAAATCATGGACTCCGTCGCAACTAACGCAATCAGTGGGTCTTAAGGGTCCAGAAAGGTCCGTCTCAACTAACGCAATCGGAAAGTCAAAGCCGTCAAAATTGGCTTTAGTCCCTTTAAAAGTACTTTAAAAATCATGGACTCCGTCGCAACTAACGCAATCAGTGGGTCTTAAGGGTCTTGAAAGGTCCGTCTCAACTAAGGCAATCGGAAAGTCGAAGCCGTCAAAATTGTCTCTAGTCCCTTTAAAAGTACTTTAAAAATCATGGACTCCGTCGCAACTATCGCAATCAGTGGGTCTTAAGCGTCCCGAAAGGTCCGTCTCAACTAACGCAATCGGAAAGTCAAAGCCGTCAAAATTGGCTTTACTCCCTTTAAAAGTACTTTAAAAATCATGGACTCCGTCGCAACTATCGCAATCAGTGGGTCTTAAGCGTCCCGAAAGGTCCGTCTCAACTAACGCAATTGGAAAGTCAAAGCCGTCAAAATTGTCTCTAGTCCCTTTAAAAGTACTTTAAAATCATGGACTCCGTCGCAACTATCGCAATCAGTGGGTCTTAAGCGTCCCGAAAGGTCCGTCTCAACTAACGCAATCGGAAAGTCGAAGCCGTCAAAATTGGCTCCGGTCCCTTTAAAAGTACTTTAAAAATCATGGACTCCGTCGCAACTAACGCAATCAGTGGGTCTTAAGGGTCCAGAAAGGTCCGTCTCAACTAACACAATCGGAAAGTCAAAGCCGTCAAAATTGGCTTTAGTCCCTTTAAAAGTACTTTAAAAATCATGGACTCCGTCGCAACTAACGCAATCAGTGGGTCTTAAGCGTCCCGAAAGGTCCGTCTCAACTAACGCAATCGGAAAGTCGAAGCCGTCAAAATTGGCTCCGGTCCCTTTAAAAGTACTTTAAAAATCATGGACTCCGTCGCAACTAACGCAATCAGTGGGTCTTAAGGGTCCAGAAAGGTCCGTCTCAACTAACGCAATCGGAAAGTCAAAGCCGTCAAAATTGGCTTTAGTCCCTTTAAAAGTACTTTAAAAATCATGGACTCCGTCGCAACTAACGCAATCAGTGGGTCTTAAGCGTCCCGAAAGGTCCGTCTCAACTAACGCAATCGGAAAGTCGAAGCCGTCAAAATTGGCTCCGGTCCCTTTAAAAGTACTTTAAAAATCATGGACTCCGTCGCAACTAACGCAATCAGTGGGTCTTAAGGGTCCAGAAAGGTCCGTCTCAACTAACACAATCGGAAAGTCAAAGCCGTCAAAATTGGCTTTAGTCCCTTTAAAAGTACTTTAAAAATCATGGACTCCGTCGCAACTAACGCAATCAGTAGGTCTTAAGGGTCCCGAAAGGTCCGTCTCAACTAACGCAATCGGAAAGTCGAAGCCGTCAAAATTGTCTCTAGTCCCTTTAAAAGTACTTTAAAAATCATGGACTCCGTCGCAACTATCGCAATCAGTGGGTCTTAAGCGTCCCGAAAGGTCCGTCTCAACTAACGCAATCGGAAAGTCAAAGCCGTCAAAATTGGCTCCGGTCCCTTTAAAAGTACTGTAAAAATCATGGACTCCGTCGCAACTATCGCAATCAGTGGGTCTTAAGGGTTCAGAAAGGTCCGTCTCAACTAACGCAATCGGAAAGTCGAAGCCGTCAAAATTGGCTCCGGTCCCTTTAAAAGTACTGTAAAAATCATGGACTCCGTCGCAACTATCGCAATCAGTGGGTCTTAAGCGTCCCGAAAGGTCCGTCTCAACTAACGCAATCGGAAAGTCAAAGCCATCAAAATTGGCTCCAGTCCCTTTAAAAGTACTTTAAAAATCATGGACTCCGTCGCAACTAACGCAATCAGTGGGTCTTAAGGGTCCCGCAAGGTCCGTCTCAAGTAACGCAATCGGAAAGTCGAAGCCGTCAAAATTGGCTCCAGTCCCTTTAAAAGTACTTTTAAAATCATGGACTCCATCGCAACTAACGCAATCAGTGGGTCTTAAGCGTCCCGAAAGGTCCGTCTCAACTAACGCAATCGGAAGGTCGAAGCCGTCAAAATTGGCTCCGGTCCCTTTAAAAGTACTTTAAAAATCATGGACTCCGTCGCAACTAACGCAATCAGTGGGTCTTAAGGGTCCAGAAAGGTCCGTCTCAACTAACGCAATCGGAAAGTCAAAGCCGTCAAAATTGGCTTTAGTCCCTTTAAAAGTACTTTAAAAATCATGGACTCCGTCGCAACTATCGCAATCAGTGGGTCTTAAGCGTCCCGAAAGGTCCGTCTCAACTAACGCAATCGGAAAGTCAAAGCCGTCAAAATTGGCTCTAGTCCCATTAAAAGTACTTTAAAAATCATGGACTCCGTCGCAACTATCGCAATCAGTGGGTCTTAAGGGTCCCGAAAGGTCCGTCTCAACTAAGGCAATCGGAAAGTCGAAGCTGTCAAAATTGTCTCTAGTCCCTTTAAAAGTACTTTAAAAATCATGGACTCCATCGCAACTATCGCAATCAGTGGGTCTTAAGCGTCCCGAAAGGTCCGTCTCAACTAATGCAATTGGAAAGTCGAAGCCGTCAAAATTGGCTCCGGTCCCTTTAAAAGTACTATAAAAATCATGGACTCCGTCGCAACTATCGCAATCAGTGGGTCTTAAGGGTTCAGAAAGGTCCGTCTCAACTAATGCAATCGGAAAGTCAAAGCCGTCAAAATTGGCTTTAGTCCCTTTAAAAGTACTTTAAAAATCATGGACTCCGTCGCAACTAACGCAATCAGTGGGTCTTAAGCGTCCCGAAAGGTCCGTCTCAACTAACGCAATCGGAAAGTCGACGCCATCAATATTGGCTCCAGTCCCTTTAAAAGTACTTTAAAAATCATGGACTCCGTGGCAACTATCGCAATCAGTGGGTCTTAAGCGTCCCGAAAGGTCCGTCTCAACTAACGCAATCGAAAAGTCGAAGCCGTCAAAATTGTCTCTAGTCCCTTTAAAAGTACTTTAAAAATCATGGACTCCGTCGCAACTATCGCAATCAGTGGGTCTTAAGGGTCCCGAAAGGTCCGTCTCAACTAACGCAATCGGAAAGTCAAAGCCGTCAAAATTGGCTCCGGTCCCTTTAAAAGTACTTTAAAAATCATGGACTCCGTCGCAACTAACGCAATCAGTGGGTCTTAAGGGTCCAGAAAGGTCCGTCTCAACTAACGCAATCGGAAAGTCAAAGCCGTCAAAATTGGCTTTAGTCCCTTTAAAAGTACTTTAAAAATCATGGACTCCGTCGCAACTATCGCAATCAGTGGGTCTTAAGCGTCCCGAAAGGTCCGTCTCAACTAACGCAATCGGAAAGTCAAAGCCGTCAAAATTGGCTCCGGTCCCTTTAAAAGTACTTTAAAAATCATGGACTCCGTCGCAACTAACGCAATCAGTGGGTCTTAAGGGTCCCGAAAGGTCCGTCTCAACTAACGCAATCGGAAAGTCAAAGCCGTCAAAATTGGCTTTAGTCCCTTTAAAAGTACTTTAAAAATCATGGACTCCGTCGCAACTAACGCAATCAGTGGGTCTTAAGGGTCCCGAAAGGTCCGTCTCAACTAAGGCAATCGGAAAGTCGAAGCCGTCAAAATTGTCTCTAGTCCCTTTAAAAGTACTTTAAAAATCATGGACTCCGTCGCAACTATCGCAATCAGTGGGTCTTAAGCGTCCCGAAAGGTCCGTCTCAACTAACGCAATCGGAAAGTCAAAGCCGTCAAAATTGGCTTTAGTCCCTTTAAAAGTACTTTAAAAATCATGGACTCCGTCGCAACTATCGCAATCAGTGGGTCTTAAGCGTCCCGAAAGGTCCGTCTCAACTAACGCAATCGGAAAGTCAAAGCCGTCAAAATTGGCTCCGGTCCCTTTAAAAGTACTTTAAAAATCATGGACTCCGTCGCAACTAACGCAATCAGTGGGTCTTAAGGGTCCAGAAAGGTCCGTCTCAACTAACGCAATCGGAAAGTCAAAGCCGTCAAAATTGGCTTTAGTCCCTTTAAAAGTACTTTAAAAATCATGGACTCCGTCGCAACTAACGCAATCAGTGGGTCTTAAGGGTCTTGAAAGGTCCGTCTCAACTAAGGCAATCGGAAAGTCGAAGCCGTCAAAATTGTCTCTAGTCCCTTTAAAAGTACTTTAAAAATCATGGACTCCGTCGCAACTATCGCAATCAGTGGGTCTTAAGCGTCCCGAAAGGTCCGTCTCAACTAACGCAATCGGAAAGTCAAAGCCGTCAAAATTGGCTTTACTCCCTTTAAAAGTACTTTAAAAATCATGGACTCCGTCGCAACTATCGCAATCAGTGGGTCTTAAGCGTCCCGAAAGGTCCGTCTCAACTAACGCAATTGGAAAGTCAAAGCCGTCAAAATTGTCTCTAGTCCCTTTAAAAGTACTTTAAAATCATGGACTCCGTCGCAACTATCGCAATCAGTGGGTCTTAAGCGTCCCGAAAGGTCCGTCTCAACTAACGCAATCGGAAAGTCGAAGCCGTCAAAATTGGCTCCGGTCCCTTTAAAAGTACTTTAAAAATCATGGACTCCGTCGCAACTAACGCAATCAGTGGGTCTTAAGGGTCCAGAAAGGTCCGTCTCAACTAACACAATCGGAAAGTCAAAGCCGTCAAAATTGGCTTTAGTCCCTTTAAAAGTACTTTAAAAATCATGGACTCCGTCGCAACTAACGCAATCAGTGGGTCTTAAGCGTCCCGAAAGGTCCGTCTCAACTAACGCAATCGGAAAGTCGAAGCCGTCAAAATTGGCTCCGGTCCCTTTAAAAGTACTTTAAAAATCATGGACTCCGTCGCAACTAACGCAATCAGTGGGTCTTAAGGGTCCAGAAAGGTCCGTCTCAACTAACGCAATCGGAAAGTCAAAGCCGTCAAAATTGGCTTTAGTCCCTTTAAAAGTACTTTAAAAATCATGGACTCCGTCGCAACTAACGCAATCAGTGGGTCTTAAGCGTCCCGAAAGGTCCGTCTCAACTAACGCAATCGGAAAGTCGAAGCCGTCAAAATTGGCTCCGGTCCCTTTAAAAGTACTTTAAAAATCATGGACTCCGTCGCAACTAACGCAATCAGTGGGTCTTAAGGGTCCAGAAAGGTCCGTCTCAACTAACACAATCGGAAAGTCAAAGCCGTCAAAATTGGCTTTAGTCCCTTTAAAAGTACTTTAAAAATCATGGACTCCGTCGCAACTAACGCAATCAGTAGGTCTTAAGGGTCCCGAAAGGTCCGTCTCAACTAACGCAATCGGAAAGTCGAAGCCGTCAAAATTGTCTCTAGTCCCTTTAAAAGTACTTTAAAAATCATGGACTCCGTCGCAACTATCGCAATCAGTGGGTCTTAAGCGTCCCGAAAGGTCCGTCTCAACTAACGCAATCGGAAAGTCAAAGCCGTCAAAATTGGCTCCGGTCCCTTTAAAAGTACTGTAAAAATCATGGACTCCGTCGCAACTATCGCAATCAGTGGGTCTTAAGGGTTCAGAAAGGTCCGTCTCAACTAACGCAATCGGAAAGTCGAAGCCGTCAAAATTGGCTCCGGTCCCTTTAAAAGTACTGTAAAAATCATGGACTCCGTCGCAACTATCGCAATCAGTGGGTCTTAAGCGTCCCGAAAGGTCCGTCTCAACTAACGCAATCGGAAAGTCAAAGCCATCAAAATTGGCTCCAGTCCCTTTAAAAGTACTTTAAAAATCATGGACTCCGTCGCAACTAACGCAATCAGTGGGTCTTAAGGGTCCCGCAAGGTCCGTCTCAAGTAACGCAATCGGAAAGTCGAAGCCGTCAAAATTGGCTCCAGTCCCTTTAAAAGTACTTTTAAAATCATGGACTCCATCGCAACTAACGCAATCAGTGGGTCTTAAGCGTCCCGAAAGGTCCGTCTCAACTAACGCAATCGGAAGGTCGAAGCCGTCAAAATTGGCTCCGGTCCCTTTAAAAGTACTTTAAAAATCATGGACTCCGTCGCAACTAACGCAATCAGTGGGTCTTAAGGGTCCAGAAAGGTCCGTCTCAACTAACGCAATCGGAAAGTCAAAGCCGTCAAAATTGGCTTTAGTCCCTTTAAAAGTACTTTAAAAATCATGGACTCCGTCGCAACTATCGCAATCAGTGGGTCTTAAGCGTCCCGAAAGGTCCGTCTCAACTAACGCAATCGGAAAGTCAAAGCCGTCAAAATTGGCTCTAGTCCCATTAAAAGTACTTTAAAAATCATGGACTCCGTCGCAACTATCGCAATCAGTGGGTCTTAAGGGTCCCGAAAGGTCCGTCTCAACTAAGGCAATCGGAAAGTCGAAGCTGTCAAAATTGTCTCTAGTCCCTTTAAAAGTACTTTAAAAATCATGGACTCCATCGCAACTATCGCAATCAGTGGGTCTTAAGCGTCCCGAAAGGTCCGTCTCAACTAATGCAATTGGAAAGTCGAAGCCGTCAAAATTGGCTCCGGTCCCTTTAAAAGTACTATAAAAATCATGGACTCCGTCGCAACTATCGCAATCAGTGGGTCTTAAGGGTTCAGAAAGGTCCGTCTCAACTAATGCAATCGGAAAGTCAAAGCCGTCAAAATTGGCTTTAGTCCCTTTAAAAGTACTTTAAAAATCATGGACTCCGTCGCAACTAACGCAATCAGTGGGTCTTAAGCGTCCCGAAAGGTCCGTCTCAACTAACGCAATCGGAAAGTCGACGCCATCAATATTGGCTCCAGTCCCTTTAAAAGTACTTTAAAAATCATGGACTCCGTGGCAACTATCGCAATCAGTGGGTCTTAAGCGTCCCGAAAGGTCCGTCTCAACTAACGCAATCGAAAAGTCGAAGCCGTCAAAATTGTCTCTAGTCCCTTTAAAAGTACTTTAAAAATCATGGACTCCGTCGCAACTATCGCAATCAGTGGGTCTTAAGGGTCCCGAAAGGTCCGTCTCAACTAAGGCAATCGGAAAGTCGAAGCCGTCAAAATTGTTTCTAGTCCCTTTAAAAGTACTTTAAAAATCATGGACTCCGTCGCAACTATCGCAATCAGTGGGTCTTAAGGGTCCAGAAAGGTCCGTCTCAACTAACGCAATCGGAAAGTCAAAGCCGTCAAAATTGGCTTTAGTCCCTTTAAAAGTACTTTAAAATTTCTGGAATCTGTCCACCTGTAGTAATACAGACAGTCCTTCTGTTCTCTATGGCAGTTTAAAGACAAAACTGTGGTACCTCCAGCACTCATACTGGTGGTACAATAAAATATCAATTCAATATTAGATATAAAAATCATTATCAAATATTATCTCAAGTGCCAATGAATTCAATATATTTGGAACATATAAAAATCAATATACCACTGATGTGATAATAATAAATGAGAAGGCAATCATTTTCTGGAGAATTGGCCATATTTTAAAAAATGACTTTTTTTCTGGTCTTCTGAGTGAATAAAAAATTGTCACACATCTGAAGGATTCAATGTAAAAGAGGCAGGTATTTATTAACTAGACAAGTAGCGACTGACAAGCAATGTCATCTCAAAACATTCAGACACTTACTGTCACTAGTGCAGTACCCATCATGGACACTCACATATAGATCAAATATGGCAAAAGTAGCAAAACTTTAGGGAAAAACATAAAGGACAAATAATGTAGGTAAAACAAATGTTGGTTTGTACTTGTTATAAATAAATAAATAAATAAACTAGATGGTGTCAATTTGGTAGTCATCACATATCCCCGCACTTCTTCACTTTACAAAGATGAAAAGAACTTAGAATTACACTTCCTGTAAGGACAGCCCTAGTGCAATAAAGTTCCCTGAAGATAGGCCTAACAATCAGCAAATCATCACCTTTCTAAAACTTATGGTTCAGCACCAATATCATTTTAGAATCAACAACCCCCAGGGACAGCCCAACCCCCAGGCATTATAAAATTATGAAGTGCCCATGCCCATTTCTGTTGACAGGTCTACCAATCACCTAAGTGTAAACTTCCTAACTCTAATGGTCTAGGAGGAGATAACACTAATTATAATGTGAAAAGAATGCAGAATCAACCACCCCTAGGGACTGCCCAATCCCCTACTTTAGATCGACATAACTCCCTGGGGGTTCACACTAAATAGCTGTCAGCCGAGCGAACACGAAAGTTAATTACCCTCTTACAGCTTGTAGTAGGCGGTACGGACATTTAAGCCAGATTATCTGACAGTAATCTAGTGAGACTCCCCGCGGGGATAGATTGATCTAAAAGCTCTGGGAATACAGCCTAAGAGACAACAGAAATCACAATATGAAAATAATTCAGAATCTACCCCTCCCCCCATCCCCAAAGAATAGCCGAGCTCCCTGTTGCACTAAATTTCTAAAATGCCCATGCACATCCCTGATGACAGCTTTACAAATCACTAAAGTTTTATCTACCACTATGAAAAGTATTTAGAATCAACCAAACACCCAGGGAACAGTTTAACCCCATGATGCACTAAAATTCTGAAATGCCAACGCCCATCCCTGTTAACACCTTTAACTATCACTAAAGTTTCAACTTCATAAGTCTAACAGTCTAGGAGGAGATAGTGGAAAGTACACTGTAAAAAGAATTGAGAATCAACCCACACCTGAGGGGCAGTCCAACCCCCAGGCATGATTAAATTTTAAAGTGCCTATGCACATCCCTGAAAAAAGTTCAACCAATCACCAAAAATTCAACTACTCAACTCACAGAAAATACAAAGTAAAAAGAATTTAGATTCCCCCCCCCCCCCCCAGGACAACTCAACCCTATGTTTGTTATACTAAAATTCAACCCTATGTTTGTTATACTAAAATTCCAAATTGCCCATGTACATCCCTGACAACAGTTCAACCAATCACCAAAGTTTCAACTACCTAAGTCAAATGGTCTAGGAGATAGCGGAAATTACAAAAAGGAAAGAATTCAGGATCCCCCCCAGGGACAGCCCACCCCCTCCCTGATTCACTTAAATTTCAAAATGCCAACACCCATCTCTGATGACAGCTTTACCCATCACCAAAGATTCAATTTCTCAATTCATATGGTCTAGGGGGAGATAGGGCAAATTTTAATGTGAAAAGGATTCAGAATCAACCACTCCCCAAGGACAGCCCAACCCCCTATTGTACTAATTCCGAAATGTCCATACACATCCTTGAGGCCACGTCTACCAACCACCACAGTTTCAACTTCCTAAGTCTAACAGTCTACAAGGAGATAGCCAAAAGTACAATGTTAAAAGTACCATGTGAAAAGAATTAAGAATCTCTCTCTCTTTCTCTCTCTCCCCCCCCTTCCGGGACAGCCCAGCCGCCTGTTGCACTAAATTTCATGTACATGTATCCAGCTTTATCCATTGCCAAATGTTCAACTTCCTAACTATTATGATCTAGTGGGAGATAGGGCAAGTTATAATGTGAAAAGAATTCATAATCAACCAAACCCCCTAGGGGCAGCCCAACACCCTCAGTGACAGGAATATACATAGACACAAGCATTGTCTGTAATAATAAACAACTCACATGGGGAAAGAGTATATAACTGCCAGAAAAATTTCCCAGTCCGGCTGGTATTTGAGGTTGAGCTATATTTTATAGCTAGATGGTGTCGACGGGTAGCCATCACATATCCCCCCATTTCCCCATATTATCAAGAGCAGCTCACCCCTAGGGACCATTTACTACAAACACACGTACACAAGCATGTACGCACACACATACAGACACATCACTGCTTCATCCAAAGGTATTTAAAAACATAAATGTAAAAATATCTACATTGTTAAAAGAATTTAGAATCAACCAACCCCCAGGGACAGCCCAACCCCCTGTTGCACTAACATTCAAAAGTGCCCATGCACATCTCTGATGATGGGTAGACTAATCACCAAAGTTTCAACTTCCTACCTGTAATGGTCAAGGAAAAAATAGCAGAAACCACAATGTGAAAAGAATTCAGAATCAACCACCCCCAGGGACAGCCCAACACCCTGTGGCACTAAAATTCTAAAGTGCCCATGCACATCCCTGAAGAAGGGTCTACCAATTCCCAAAGTTTCAACTTCCTACCTGCAATGGTCTAGGAGCAGATAGCAGAAATTACATTGCCATAAGAATTTAGAATCAACCCCCCCCCCCCCCCAGGATACAGCCCAACCTGTTGCACTAAAATTCTTAAGTGCTTATGCACCTCCCTGATGATGGGTAAACTATTCACCAAAGTTTCACCTTCCTAACTCTGATGGTTTAGGAAGAGATAGCAGAAATTTCAATGTGATAAAAATTTAGAATCAACCACCCCCCGGGGACAGCCAAACACCCTGAGGCACTAATATCCCAAAGTGCCCATGCACATCCCTGATGATGGGTCTACCAATTCCCAAAGTTTCAGTTTCTTAACTTTAATGGTCTAGGAGGAGATAGCAAAAATTACAATGTGAAAAGAATTTAGAATCAACCCCCCCCCCCCCCCGCCCCCATTTCAGATTCATATGTTGTCTGTACATAAAATACATTAAGTACTCTGACATATATTCCTAGTTTTGTAACACTGAAAGTTTCAATTGGAAATCAATGTGAAGTGTCCAAGATGGGTCTCTTTCCAAAATTCATCATATGTTATGCTTAAAAAGGAAAACACGTGAGACAGTGATAATGATGATATCCATGAATTTGAGGTTTGATAAAAAACACTACTGAGTGATGACATTATTGTCAATTTTTTAACCATTCGTTGTCAATTGCAGTATAAAAACTCATCACTTCAAGAAAAAAGGTGAAACATTTTGCAAGATATGATAGCTCACTGTTTCTTTCAGTTGTAAATGATAGCTTACTGACGATGGCTGAGGCAAAACAAAGGTTTGTTCTTCAACACAGTTTTTATTTATACATTAAAAAAAAGACCAAGCTCATTGGACAAACATCAAGAGAGAGTGTCAGAAGTTGGTATGTATACATGTACAATGCGAGTTGAGTCTAGCAGGAATTATCATGTGAAAATTTAATCATCCACCCCCAGGGACAACCCAAACCCCAGGCACAATAAAATTCCAAAAAAGGTTTATGCCTTATTCTAATAAAATGTCTATCAATGTAATTTTTATAGTCTAAGAAAAGATAGTATGTTACAAAGGAAAAACCTTGAAGTCCACCACCCCTAGGAGCAGCCCCACCCCCAGGAACACTAAAAGCCTGTTCAATTCAACTAGCAAACATATATCATACTTTGGTTTGATACATTACAATACAAATCAGATGGATCTATTATCGTACGTTAAAAACCTTATGCTTTAATTCACTTAATTGTCAGTAAACAACCATTCACTTTTGAAAGATGCCAATACAATACAATACAATACAATACAATACAATACAATACAATACAATACACAATGATGGGCCATCATATCTGGCAAAATTTTTCACCTGTAATTTTAGACAGTTCTTAAAAATGTGAGTGTACTGCAATCAATACTATTCGAAACTAAAATGTTAGTTTCTTTGCAAAACACTTAGTTAGCCAGTAAGTTTTGAGTGACTTACTGTTTAGACAAGTCACTATTATATTTTTTTGTGAAATGGTGGCACAATTCTGTAACAAAAAATATTAAGTCAGTTTTGTCTAAAAGCTTAGTTTACAAAGATCTGGCTAAGCTGTGTTACACAAAGAATCTAAAATTGATCAACAATTAACAACTCTATGTATTAGCACAAAAATTAATGCATTGGCACTCCTTAACAATGCATATTAAAATATGTACTAGTACTCTTTTGCAAAGAAAAACTTTCAAGAGCTCTTGCATTGGTCTCGATTTGCTACATGAAGTTACAGTTAACTACACATTGATTGTTCATGTGATAGCACATACAAAAATTTTTTTTTTTTAATTTTTATAAGGGAGTGCCAAAGTATAATTTTCTTTTGCTAACATTAATAATGCTGTACAGTACTTACTTTCTGTGTCTTTGCATTTACTTGTACCAGTCTGGTCAGAACAGAATTTTAGAAGTGTTGATGTGCCTTGAGTACCACTGTGGTGAGTTTGTTGTCCATGATCCACAAATCCTTAGGCAGCCTAATCTTGCTGAAATTGTAAAATGGTGAATTTTCATTAGGATATGTTATTTACGATTTCTCTTTCTTCCAGACAATGTTCACACCAAAATACTACTAAAACGTCTTTCAAAACAGGTATGCATCATATGTCATGCAAATAACCAGTAGCATGAAAATCTCCAATATTATGCTTTTGACATAATAACTTCTCTCAAAGTTGTGTTTTCAACTTACTAGTAAAGTGATTGTTTTGGTACCTCTTTTGAAAATAATTTTGGGCAATGCTTTATTTTATCAGTTTTGGGAATTTTAATGCAGCGGCTGATGTCCATCGATACTCCCCCACATCACTGCTTCCCTGCATTGATATTGCTGGGGAGTATCGGTGCGGGGGAGTATCGGTGCGGGGATGTATAGGGATGTAATCTATGTGCTGCAATTTGCTTTGGTAAATATTGGCAGTTCAGTACCAGGAGTGCTCACAATAACATGATTTTGACATGTAGATCAAGAATATGCAGAGGAAATAGTGCAATCTATAGGCAACTATATGTAATAAATTCCTTTAAATTCTTCATGAGATCATTTGCCTTATCTTCTAGAGAAGTAACCTAAATAAATTCTTTGTAAAATGTTTTTTAATCCTGTATTCATGTACAATACAATACAATACAATACAATACAATAAATTTTATTTCATGTCGGGTATAAATTGAAAGGAAACATTAGCTTTACAGCTATTTGCCGACTGAAAATGATGTGTCAATAAAAAAAAATAATGGTAAAACTTGATAAATCGTCAATATCATATATTTGAAAAACAAAACATAAAGCCACTTTTATTTATAAACCTCATATTTGATTACCAACTAATCATATTATTAAAATATTCTAATAATCTTAACCTACATAAATGTAAATGTACTTCAAATATAAAAAAACACAATAACATTAATAAATAACCAAATAAATACATAAATCATATATTACCAACAGGCTGCCACTATACAAGGTACTATTCTCTAATGAAACAATTAAAAGGTGAAATATTTATTTGAAAACATGGAATATCCGAAAAATGGCTTTGTTAGCGGTTTATTCAATATTAAACTTGAATAAAAGAGAGATTATTACCTGCCAGATTCATCTGCCTGTAATTCGAATTGCAGAATAAATGGCCTCTGTAATATAGCTAAATATAATATCTCATACCTCTGATGACCAGAAATCCCACTCTATTGTATAACACTACAGTACTAGTATCGCCGGTTTTCTCTCTCCCTCTACTCACTGCAGGCTCTCTTGTTTCATACAGTCCCTCTTTGTTTCAAAACTCCCGCTAGTGTCTCGCTAGTTTTCCGGTCCCAGATAGTCCCAGATCACTTCTGAAGAGTACGAAACTCTTTCAAATACGAAAAAGAAGCGTCTATTCTTTTACTTTAAGTGTTTATGATAACCTTTTTATACATAGATCTATTAAAGTAATTATACATCGTACTTGTTAAAATATAGATCTAACGTTTAACTTACACTCACTGCTGCGTTTTGAGAGAGGTTGTTGGGCTTTTCTTGCATAGATGCAACATGTTTGTCGTCTGCTCTCTGTTGTAGAAGCAGCTTGTGTTTTTAGTGTCTAAATCTAGATTGTTTTTCAAACACGCTAAATTAGTTTCAGCCTGGTACATTATGTCAAGTGAAATACTCGAGTTTAAGGAATTTTATGTGCAGTGGGTGTCCATCGATGTTGGAACAGCTGACTCTTGAACGTCTGAATTTGCAAAGAGTTACAAACAGGCGGTGTCCAGTCTACATACTTTCTAAATTATATATTCCATGCAGCAGGTGTGAAAATGTGTAGAGATATCATGCCATACCATGCCGATGAAAAGGTAAGTCTTGTTAAGACATGGGGATAGCAAAATTACGTCATTTTTCAGTTTTTAAATAGATCTATGATACGTGGGTGCAGGTACTTTTGTAGTATACCCCCCCCCCCCCCACCCTGTAACTTCCTGAAACTTTCATTTTTCAAACATTTTTTTTTAATTTTTCCTTTTCACCTATGTCAAAGCTGTTGAAATAAAATGTTTTTGTAATTACCTGTGGTCTTTTTATTAGTTTTAATCACGTTTAATCCACCCCATTGAAATACAATGTGAAAATTTACAATGTACCTGCAGTCAATAACTTGCCGCGTTTTCGTTGGCTAACTGTACCTTATTTTATGTGAACATAGGATTGATACATTGTATACTTGGACTTCCTCTGGCAAATTATTATGAGCTACTTGTTCACATAAAATTACCTTAGAGTTAGCCAACGAAAACGCAGCAAGTTATTGACTGCGGGTGTAAATTGAAGATTCTAACATTGTATTTCAATGGGCTGGATTAAACGTGATTAAAACTAATGAAAAGTCCACAGGTAATTACAAAAGCATTTTATTTCAACAGCTTTGACAAAGATGAACAAGAAAATGTAAAAAACTGTTTGAAAAGTGAAAGTTACAGAAAGTTACAGGGTGGAGGGGTATTTTCGGTCTTCATTTTTTTGGTAATTTTCTCAAATCGTCTAAATCTGGTGGGAGTGCTGGTCAGATTGTATTGAATGGCCAAACCTAACTGTAGAGGCTACATCCCTTTTCTTGCCTGCACCGATTTAAAGGGATGTATACCTTATTTTTGTTTGTTTTTTTTTTTTAGTTTTTGAAGCAGATTTTCGGTCAACAGACATAACAATTCGTATATATAGTAATTTCCACCTTCTTTAGTTATATATTTACAAAATAGCTATGCGACTGATGTATTTTGTTGGTCAATATTGACTTAGAAGTAGAGATTCTCTATTTCTATGATATTGAGTGACTCCTCAAGACATTCAAACAAAATACTAGTACATGTGGTACATTGTACATGTACCCCCCCCCCCCCCCCCCCCCCCAATCCCCAAAACCAAGTTTGAGCATGGAGATTTTGAGAGTCATATACCCACTAGAAGAGGACCTTAATGGCTATTAAACATGTACATTAGGGAGCCCGGAGGTAAAATACAAAAGAGATCCTGGTCGCCTTTTATTTTGTTGATGATAATTGATGTCTGAAAATTTACATGTAGACTATGAATTTAGATTGATGTTGCTCTAGACCACAGTCTTGACCATAATACCTGCTCATTTTTTCTTATCATGCAATATGCTGAATGAAGGGTAGAGTAGGTAGTTATCTTCTAACACAGCCTACCTTGGGAATTTAAACCTTCATATTCATTTTTGGTGGTTAATTATTGAAATATATAGTGTTGGTCAAGACGTTAACCCTTTCCAATCTGCTACTTGTGTCAGTTCCATGCTTTGCACAATTGCTTGCAATAATTAATGAATTGTACAACTGGCAGTGCTTTTCCTCCTAGTATTATAGTTTACAGAATGATAAAATAAGATTAGGCTACTAGTACGAGTACTCTTGTATCCTATAACTGAATAAGACACATGCAATGGTTTGACTTTTCCAATTAACTTGGTCATTTAACTTGCCCATTATGCTGTTAACAATGCAAAGACACCATAAAGAATGGGCCCAGCCAGGGCGTAATAAACATGGGGTCTGGGCTTTTTATGCATAGGAATAGATTTGATCCAGGCCTTTGACATATGTATATATATGTGTTACCTGCAGTGCATAATAAAAATTATTGGTAATTATAAGCTGATAAGCATTATGTAACATTCATAAATGAAAATTATCAAACACAAGCCAAAAAAATTTCATACTGTTAGCTTTTATAAGAGGCATTTATAACAGGATCCTGGCCGCTCTATCATGGGATGGGACAATTAATTTCATAAGAGAAGAATGCATGACAATAAGCCAAGGGTCACTGATAATGGGTCAAAGGTCACATGAGGTAATATTTTATGGATTTATCATTTATGTTTGAGAAAGAATTTAAATTTTGGTAAATTAATTGTAGGCATGGTATAGTCTAATTCTGAAGAACAAAATTTGTGTCCTCAACTGTCTTTATTTAAAAAATCATGTTAACTAATAAAATGAGAACATAACATTCAGAGTATGGGTTCTTTGAAAGTGGGGGTACGAGAGAGAAAATGCTTACTTTATCATTTTGCTCAAAGATATAACAATGCATTATATATCATCATAGTGGCAAACGATGGAACAATTAATTTCATAAGTCATGAATGTATGGCAATTAGTCAAGGGTTATTGATATATGGTCAAAGGTAACAAGTGGTCATACTTTGTAGATTTTTCATGAATTAAAATTTTTTAGACATTGTTTAAGTGAGAAATTGGTATTTGGTGAATGATTTGTAAAGTTCGTGTAGTCTTATGCTTACATTTATAAACAAAATTGGAGCATCAGCAGTGTCTTTCTTTATAAAGTTATGTTTACTATTTAAGTGTGAACCCAACAGTCAAAATATGCCCTCTTTGAAAGTGGGGGTAGGGGGAACTGTTCATTATTTGATAGAAGAAGATACAGCAACAAATTGCACATAGTTGTGCATCTGTGGGATAGGACAACTAATATCCTGATTAAGACACTTGAAAAGAAAGCAATCTCATTAAAAATACCCTATAGGTTTGACGGTTAGTCAAGGTCAAATTTTAAGGAGTTTTTTTTTTTAGGTCTAAATGATTATTTTTTGTTTCAAAGAAATTATATTTAGGGATAACTTGATATTATATAATTATTTATGACTAATGCATTTAGTTTGAGACTGTATATATTCAATTTTCAGATTTTTTTATTCAAATATATATGACTTCAATTCAAAGTAGAAGTGGGGTCTTTCCATAAAAAGGAGCATTGGAGAGAAGTAATATTCTGAATGTTATTTGAAGATGGACTACAGCTTATATATTGCAAATTAAGCAATTTCCTAAAATGTATATATATTTTTTTTATACAACTTAAAGTATATTTTGTTATTTGTGGGTCAATGACAATAGGTCAGAGGTCACATTTGGTTACTTTTTCCCCAAAAAAAGCCTATGTACACTGTTTATTTTGATTCAGTATTCAAGGGGAATAGGTATTGTTTTTAATACTAGCATTCAGAAACTTTGTTTTTTTATTATATTTTTAAAAGGATTTTAAAATTTTGTATCATAATGCAACTGTCCATTGAAAATATGACAAAAATTAAAGTCTGCTTCATTCTTATCTCAGTAGGAGATAAAGGTAAACAAACTGTGTCTGATATATCCAGTATGAAGAGGAGATATCAGAATGCCCTTTAGCCTCATTCTGTCTTAAACATGGTGCCAATACCACAACAAGAGAATTTAAGTACCATGCAGTTAGTCGACAGTTATGCATTTTAAAAATTTTGCATCAAAATATTGCCCAGTCCTCTCATGAAGTCAAACATTTGCAGATATTATTATTTTTTATGTACAGACACAGATGTGTCTGTACATATTGCCATCACCTGCGTCTGTCGTCGCCGATGCCGATGCCGATGCCGATGCCGATGGCGATGCCGATGCCGTCGCCGTGCACTTTCCTTGTAAACACGATAAGTGGAAGGCAGTTTTACTTTTTGGCTTTATATATACAGAGCTGATGAATATTCATAAAACGCAGGTCAAGTTCGAAAATCAGCATGATCGGGCCATTATTGTAGAAGTTATGCTGTTTTTTCACTTTTCAGCATATTTTTCACATTTCCTCAGATTCAATTCTTAGGCATGTTTACAGTCTCATTATTAAACTAATAAGATACGTAAAAGTTTTTGTTTGACATTTCCTGCATCTTTACAACATTGTTAGTTGATTTTGTAAAAATGATGGTAAACTTGTTATCGTGTATTGTGTAATAAAGTGTCAAAAATGGAAATAAACTCATATCATTGCAGTTTGTCAGATTCAATCATTCACTATGTTCAGAATCTCAGAATGGAAGAAATTGGACATTTAACACTGCTTTATTGATATTTTTCCCATCTCATCAATTTTCTTAGTTGATCATATAAAAATGGCAGTAAACTGTTAATTTTGTTTTATGTTAAAAATTGTTAAAAATGGAAAAAAAACATTTCAGAACAGTGCTGTCTTGTTTACATTTTGGCATTTTCAAGTTGTGACTTAGAGGTTCCATGGGCCTGAAGACCTTTGCTAGTCACATTTTCTGAATATCCTTGATACTAATATTTTATTATTAAAAATTGATGGTCATTATGCTGTTAAACATTATGTAATATTGCATCAAAATTTGAAAAAAACCTATTTTGGGCACTGCTCCCATGATGACCATTTAAGAAAAACCATGTCACTTACTGTTCTCAAACAGTACAGTAAATATATATATAGATGTGTCTGTACATATTGCCATCACCTGCGTCTGTCGTCGCCGTCATCGGCGTCGCCGGTGCCGTGCACTTTCATTGTAAACACGATAAGTGGAAGGCAGTTTTACTTTTGGGCTTTATATTTACAGAGCTGATGAATATTCATAAAACACAGGTCAAGTTCGAAAATCAGCATGATCGGGCCATTATTGTAGAAGTTATGCTTTTTTTTTCACTTTTCAGCATATATGCAACACTGTAAACACATTCCAAGGAAAACCGATAGGCCTGTTGTCATGAAACTCACAGGAGTAATCTATCTTACTAAAACGCAGGTCAAGTTCAAAAATCAGCATGATCGGGCCACTATTTTAGTAGTTATGCTGTATTTTCATTTTTCAGCATATATGCAACACTGTAAACACAATATAAGAAAAACAGATAGGCCAATTGTCATTAAACTCACAGGAGAGGTCAATCTTACTAAAACGCAGGTTGAGTTCGAAAATCAGCATAATCGGGCCATTATTTTAGAAGTTATGCTGTTTTTTCACATTTTTCAATATTCATATTCAACATCAACATAATGTGCATTGCTAATTTAGAAAGCACTGAATCTTTCAATTTCTACATTTTGCTTAGATGGAACACTATCCAATGTGTAAACTGAATTGGCAACAGGGGCGGATTTAGGATGTCTTCTGGGTCTTCCAGAAGACAGTCAGATTTTCAAGTTTACATCTATAGATACCCTCGGTAGGTATCTAATTTTTTCTGTTAGAAGAGGGTCAAAATTGGAGGATTGATCAACAAAGATAATCTGGAAGACTGTCAGAAAATAGCTCTGGATCTGCCCCTGGGCAATCACTTTTAACTGCTGGGGCTCAGATACTGTCTGATGTTGAACTGCATAATGTTGGTTATACCCTCTACGAAAGCTCCAGGCATAACACAGGTGGAAAGTATTGATAATTTGAATTTTCTTTTTGTCGGTCAGCAAGAAAGTAGAGTACAGGTCAATGTTGCGATAAGACTTGATATGTGAGCAGACATTATTCCAATTATAAAGGTATCTCAGCTTTTGCTCTGCATAAAGTTATAAATTTCTTAATGAGCAATATGACATTAGAGAGTTTCCGTTGCCGGTGAGATACGCCGGCTAGATTAATACGTCATCGGTTTGTGCGCACTTGTGACGTTCACCGCATTCATATACCGTCGTCCAATCTAGTCTGCGGAATACAAGCGCTCCTATCTAGCCAGTGAGGAAGATTATTGAAAATAGTTATTAAAGGTTATGTTTGCTAATTTATATGCCTTATATACTTTTTTTACCATAGTTCAAGTGTATGTTCATGCAAATTTCGACTTTTTAAGAGAGAGGAGGCGCTAATTTTGGTTTATCAGGCACGTAGTCGGGGGTTGATCTTACTAACCGCCATATTTGTCAGGAAAAATTGCTCTTTTGGGCAATATTTGTCTCCTTTTTCATAAAAAAGAATCTTCACCTTGAAAATAGATGGCTAAGGGGTCGTATATTGTTAATTATATTGGAATGAGCGGGGCGGGAAGCGCCAGCATTCCGGGACTTTACCGGAACGAGAAAAGAGTATCGCATTACTAGATACGTTTGCACATACGTAACAATCTAGCTGTCGTATCCCACCTGCACCGGAAACTCTCTAATATGAAGACCCGGTAGCCTGTTATCAATGGTACCCAAAACTAACATTTCTATTTTTCTCTCAAGCTGTAACTCGTAATTTTGTTGAATACTCTGCAGCAGACATGTCCATATATTCTGGACATGAACACATTCCCATAATAAATGTTTTAATGTTTTGGCCTCAATTTTACAGAAAGTGCATATCTGTGACTCACTCAACTTTATTTTTTCCAGCCAATAATCAGTAAAATAGATACCATGATTGATCTTGAACTGTAATGTTTGTAAGCTCGCATCTTGTGTATACAAAAGGTCCAATGTAAATCAGAGCCCACGTCTCTTCTCCGAGTAAGGCCCCAATCCTTGTTTCCCAGTACCTGTTAGCCCTATTTAAGGATGGGTTGCTGTTTTTCAAGAGCATGTTATAAAAAAAACTTTGTTATCTTATCTTTTGATTTGAGTATTTTTATGTTATCATTCAAAATCCCGTCAATATTTTTCCCATACTCTTTTATGACTGGGCACCAATCTCTTGGAATTGACTTTTTCAGCCCCAGATATTGAAGAAAGCTGAAGTTAGCGGTATATTTTCGGTTTAATTCTTCTAATGTGCTAAGTTCCCCCTAGTGTTCACAATATCAGAAATAAAGTAAACCCCTTTCTTACACTAGTTCTTAAAACAGAAGCTTTTACCTTCAATTATTAATTTTTCATTGTACCATAGAGGCTGTGATAAAATATCTGTAGAAATTCTAGAAGCTTAAATGCTACAGACCTTTTTTTTTTTTTTTTTTATGTAGAGCTTGTCAAGTGCAATACTGGAAGTAGTGTGCGTTTTTTTATGATACAGTTTAGGAGTTGCGCTATATCAAAAAGTACAATGTTGCAATATTCAGTGGTGAAAATAAAATGTGAAATACTCCAAACTTAGAAGAGATATGTCCATACAGTACTTACAACTGTGACCTTTAAATTGACCTTTGACCTACTTTTCACCATAAATTGAACTTTCTAAATTTTCTGTTCTTTATGACTGTGATCCCATGCCTAGATCGATCCATCTGTATCAGTCTAACTCTCTGGGAAGTCTTACTAAATTGCTATCAACTTAACCTGCTTAAATGTCTGAATCAGCTAGGGGGTAAAGATAATTACCCCCTAATAATACTAGGCGTGACAGACATTTAAGCCGGTCAAGTTGATAACAATTTAGTGAGACTCCCCAGGGAGATAGATCAATCCAAATATCTGTGGGAATGGTCCCTATATCTCCAGAACTGGCAGAGATACCCCATAGTTACTATATTGAACTGGAAAAGGAAGCCATGTATTGGCAATCTTACTGTAGCCTTGACTTTGAACTTTGACCTCCTTTTCACCATAGATTGAACTTTGCAAAATTTCTGTCTCATATATCTTGAAAACTAGCATTGGTTAGCCCATAGTTTCTATTGTATTTGAATAGGAAGTCACATATTGGCAATCTTATTGTGACCTTGAGTTTGTCCTTTGACCTTCTTTTTGACCAAGAACTACATATTTTCTCCCCCCCCCCCCCCCCCCCCCCCCCCCCCCCCCCCCCCCCCCCCCCCCCCCCTTCAAAACTGACAGACATAGCCCAGTATTATCCTAGCTAGGTTTCAAGGTCTGCAAGTTGGCAGGGCAATTTACCCAGTGGCCAAATCATGTTGTTTCAAACAATGAAACAATGTTGAACTATAACGTTGACAAGACATTAGATTAACGTTGGATTTGAAAGTTGGATCAATGTCAAATAACAACGTTGTATCAATGTCAGATAACAACATTGTATCAACCCCAGTTGTTAACAACATTCTTGCATGAAAAGACATTAAAATGACCTGTTTTTATTTTTTATATAAAACACAGGTACACAATTATAACGTACACTGTAAAAAACATCTAAGTGCCTGCTTTGTCTCATTGTTTCAACGCATTAACCCAGCAGGCATAGTTGCGTTGGATCAACGTTGAAAACAGGTTGATACTTTGAATTGCTGTTGATCTACCTAAATTCAACGTAAAATCAACGTTGATCCAGCCACGTCGAAACACCGTCATAATGTGACGTTGACTCAACGTTGTATTTTGGTCATGCATTGACACAACCTTGCAGACATGGATTATATTTTAAAATATTATTTGTTGAAAACGTGATACTTTGTTTATCAATACTGTTACTAACTTTATCAAAATAATCAAAAAAAAAAAGTGTTAAAAGTAAAAGTGACAGTTGTTTTGTGTCTTTAGTGAACTAGTAAATTTTCTTAACTTGTTATTCAGAAATACATTCAAATAAACTGAATTCCTTGCAAGGTCAGCTAACACTAGGATGAATAAGTTGATGTAAATGTGATGGAGTGAATTAATAAAGTTAACAGTTCTTGGTAACCTGTAATACATAGACAGGTTGAGGTGACTGTGACTTTGTTATATATATATATATATATATATATATATATATATATATATATATATATATATATATATATATATATATATATATGTTAATCTAAACCTTGGAAATTTTAACTTAAAGGCCATACTTTTATACCCTACCCTCAGGTCATTTCAATGTCTTTTCATGTTGTCTAACAACTGGTGTTGATACAACGTTGTTATCTGAGGTTGAGTCAACTTTCAAATCAAATGTTTATCCAACATCTTATCAACATTATGGTCCAAGGTTGTTTCAATGTTAAAACAACATATTTTGCCCACTGGGTTAGCTCCTAAGCATGTTACATGCTTTTAGACTGGATGTATTTAGCAGTACTAGGACACATTTGATGGCTAAATATGTGTCGAGTGTATATGTATGGCCTATAAGTTAGGATTTCCCAGGTTTATATATATATATATATAAGAAAGTCATGGTCACCTCAACATGGTTTTAGGGTGCATTTTCAGAGATTAAGGTCGATCCAGAGATTAAGATTTAGATCGACCTAACTCCCTTGGGGGTTCACGCTAAATTGCAGTCAGCCGAGCGCGCACCATAGTTAATTATCCCCTTACAGCTTTTAGTAGGCAGGACAGACGCTTAAGCCAGCTAAGCTGACAGTAATCTAGTGAGACTCCCCACAGGGATAGATCGATCTAAAATCTATGGAAATGGGGTCTTAGTCCTGACCCGTATGCTCTGCTGCCAAGTCACCGTTACCGCTTCTCCACCTAGATTACTAGGGCCTATGTACCCATCTCTTGGCTTTAATTCACCTATAATCTCAACTCGTTCCACATAAAATTTAGGCTTTGTCGGTGCTGGGGTCTAGGTGTGGCGCACATTGCAATGCACCCTTGTCCAAAAAAGGCAAAAGTAAATGCTAATAATCTACCATACCGAAGGAATTATAGGAAAAGTTTCTACAGACGGCTGACCAAAAGTCATGTGTGGAGATTTCAAATATTCCTTTGGATTTGACCTTTGACCTTAATTTCAAGGTCGAACGGGCCAAAATTTTCAAATAAAAAAAACGAATTTTTTTACGAAAAAAAAAATTATTTGTACTGATATTCAGAAACTACACAGACCTAACCTATAATATAATTGGAAGGTGTTACCCTTCAGGTCATTTTTTATCTCCGTGAGTTTGGGGTCAATTGGTGCATTTTCACGGGAGTAGCGGCCATAAGATACCGACACTGAAAACTGTCTCTAATTCGGAAACCTATTCTTTTTTGCATTTTGTAGAGCATGTCAAGCCCAACACTGGGGGTGGTCTCCATTTTTTTTTTTTTTTTGTTTTCCATTTGGTTTACAAGTTATGCTGTATCAAAAAGTACATTGTAGTGGTGAAAGCAAAATGTGCAATATGGTAATGTGTAATAAATTTTGAACCATGGGAAAATAAAACATAAGGCTTGGCCAGGCAGACAACTTCTGGTCAAAAATAACATTATTTCATGAAATTTGAACATCTGGAACTTCTGAGCACCTCCCATTTCAAGAATTTTAACCAAAATGACCTTTTCTTTATTTTAATTAATTAATTTTTTTCTGTAGGAAATTTATGGCACATTATTGTAACTCCAAAATTGTAACATTTAGTCCCTTATACTGTATCTCCAAAACTGGCAGAGATAGGTCCATAGTTACTTAGTTACTATTGAAGTTGAATAGGAAGTCGCATACTGGCAATTTAACTGTGACCTTGAAATTGACCTTTGGCCTACTTTTCACCATGAACTGAACTTTAAAACATTTAAGTCCCTTATCTCTCCAAAACTGGCAAAGAAATGCCCATAGTTACTATTGAAATTGAATAGGGAGTCATATACTGGCATTCTAACTGTGCCCTTAAAATTGACCTTTGACCTACTTTTCACCATAAACTGAACTCTGCAACTTTTTTAATGCTGTTACTTTCAAAACTGGCAAAGATACGACTACAGTTACTATTGAATTTGATAGGAAGTCATGTGAGGCAATTTAACTGTGACCTTTAAATTGACCTTTGACCTACTTTTCATCATGAATTGAGCTTTGCAAATTTTCAGAAATCATATACTGGTAAACTGTGACCTTGAAATTGACCTTTGACCTACTTTTCATGATAAACTGCACTTTGCAAATTTTCTGATCTTTATATCTCAAAAACTGGCAAAGATACGTCTGTCAAGATACTTCATGGTATATTACCACTTCATGGGATAAATGCTCTGATTTTACTGTCAAATCGACTTCATAGGATAAGTTGCGACTTCATCTCCACATAAAATTGTCATTGAATTTAGGTAGATCAGCGGCGATTCAACTGTTTTCAACGTTGATCCAACGTCATTATGCATGCTGGGTAACCCCCGTGAGGATAATCCGATATAAAATATCTTTATATATCTTTAACTATATTGATAAAGTAAGCATTTTCTCTTCCCTACTCCCACTTTCCAAGTGGGCATATTTTGACTGTAAGGTTCACATTCTTTTACATATTTTTTAAAAAATAAGACAGTTAAGGCTCCAAATTTCGTTGATAAGTATGGGACTATACCAATTTTCAAATCAAACACTAAATACCATATTCTTACTCAAACAATGATTGAAAAAACTTTTTTGGTTTTAATATATAAAAAATCCCCCAAAACGACCTCCTATGACCTTTGACCCATTATCTGCACTCTGACTAATTGTCATGCATTCTTGATTTTTGAAACTATTTGCCCAATCCCTTTCCACCATAGATACACAATTTATTGATATGCCTGTTACCATGTAGGTATAGAGTAAGTTTATTTTTTCTCCCCTACCCCTATCTAAAAAAAATCCTTGCTGCTGCAGAGGTGGGGTTATATAAGGTGTGATAACACACAGACAGCTACCAGTACGAGAAGGCTATCACACTAGAGACATACCCCTTGACGAAAAAGGCACTGTGAGAATTCATCGATTATTTGGTACCAATAGCAGAAAATAATGCAGGCATCTGGCTGATTGCACATTGGACATTTTTAATTATTATTACTATTTTTTTATAGCAAACTATCATAAGTGGTTATGATATAATTTGGGATTCATCCTGGTGGTTTTATATGGTAGACTCACAGAATAAGGGCATAGCCACATTGCATTGGGATTTGGACTGGTTTTAAAATCTGTGGTTGAAAAATGGACAAATCACAATTATTATTCCTCGTGTGTATATGTATTTCCATTTGTTTTTTGGTCTTGTCAAAATAAGATTGGACATAATTCAGTTATTTTTTTTCATGATTTAAATCTTTGTGTGGTAAATTCATTGCTTGTAGTAACTTCCCCTTAATGTTTCATTGAATGATTCAATATTACAAGGACAGGATACATATAATAAAGGTCAGTAATTATGTCAGATATTTTTGTTCAGATGTGACGGGGACATTTCAGAATGCATTTCATTTGAAGTTACAATTTTATGCTGTCATCCATGGGGATGGGTCAATCTCTTTAATATATATATATATATATATATATATATATATATATATATATATATATATATATATATATATATATATATATATATTTTTTTTTTTTTTTTTTTTGTTTTGTTTTTTTTGTTTTTTTGTTTTTTTTTTTTACTACAAGTCATTCATTGTATTCAAAGAATTGTTACTTGGAATTCAAGGCGTGACAGTGTGACATTTATAAGGGTTTCAAGTTTTCCTGATTTTCAGAGAAAAATTGGTACTTTGGACTCCATTAAGGTGTGAATTTTTATAGAGGAGTTAGTTAATGTAGGGTATGATGTTCCATCAGGCAACAGTATTATCAAAAATTAATACAGCATTGAAAATTAATACAGTATTGAAAACAGATGTTAAAACTTTCCATGGGTGATTTATAGTATGCATTGATGCATTCCAAAGAAGTGGCTTTTAACCACTTTTTCTAGTCTGGCCATCTGTCGTACTTCATTTGCTGTTATTTTTATCAAGTCAATTGCTTCATGTGGTTTCAACTGAGGAACATTCAATATCTGGCCTGTTATTTTAATTATTAAAATAATAGAACATGGCTTTTGAGTTTCATTTGAATATATACTTATTATATATACCCGTTGGGTCTTCTTTGTAGCAATCAGACAATTAATACCCTGGTAGACACTTATCTGAGAAGCAAGACGGATGTGTTCCATAAGCATAAGTGTATTGGCTGTGTTTTAACTGATAAATGATTTTCATGATTGGATTAAATTGATGGAAGATATTGACGCAGTTCAAGTGGAAAGTAATTTTTATGTACACATAGTTGTCACCTGCGTCTATCGTTGCTGTTGCCGTGCACTTTCAGTGATAACAAGATAAGTGGAAAACCATATTTTACCTTTTGCGTTCAAACTTATGGAAATAATGATTGTTCATAAAATACAAGTGAAGTTAAAAAATCAGCATGAACTGGCCATATTTTCAAAAGTTTTATTTTATTTTTTAATATTGATTGGACCTTTTTTTTGCAAAATTTGTTTATTTATTTATTTTTTTTTTCAGCAACTTTTATCCACCTTTATTTGGATAACATGAACACTATCATAGTTTGCTTTGAAACTTGTAGGACTAATTCATAGGACTAATATACTGATCAGATTTGAAAATAAGCTTGATTGTTTCAGTTTTGGTAATGTTACCATGCCTTTTGTATGTGTGGTTTTTCCTCAGATTCAATTTTTAGGCATGTAAACAGTCTCATTGTTGAACCAATATGATATGTAAATGTGATCTTTTGACATTTTCTGCATTTAACAATATTGTTAGTTGATATATAAAATTGATGGTAAACCTGTTATTGTGAACTGGTATTGTGTAATAGAGTGTCAAAAATGGAAATAAACTCATATCATTGCAGTTTGTCAGCTTCAATCATTCACTATGTTCATAGACTCAGAATGGAGCAAATTCTAACTTTCATATATATTATCTTAAAACAGTTCTTGGTTTGCATGTATTTGGCTTGTTTTTAAAAGTCTTTTCTCCTTTTGAACACATGAATTGTGGACAAGGATGGCCCCAGCATGATCCACAAGCTGCACTGTAGACTGGCCTGGTCCATTTTTGTTCACCTTGAGGACTGCACTGTGTGTCCCAGCTGCCATTGTAATTCCTTGGCATGGTGACACATTTTAGGTTTGCTGATGAATTAGTGTCAGTGGTTTACTGCTTCTACTTCTGGCTGTTACTATTAAATTGCTGAGAGAGCACGTACTGCATTTCTGTAATCTATGTGCTGCAATTTGCTTTGGTAAATATTGGCAGTTCAGTACCAGGAGTGCTCACAATAACATGATTTTGACATGTAGATCAAGAATATGCAGAGGAAATAGTGCAATCTATAGGCAACTATATGTAATAAATTCCTTTAAATTCTTCATGAGATCATTTGCCTTATCTTCTAGAGAAGTAACCTAAATAAATTCTTTGTAAAATGTTTTTTTAATCCTGTATTCATGATACAATACAATACAATACAAATTATACAATGAATTTTATTTCATGTTGGGTATAAATTGAAAGGAAACATTAACTAGAGGATCAGAGAGGCGATACCGCCTCCGAATATTGTACCACCAGCTGGAGCAAGCGCATTCATATAGACCCCCACATACACAAAATAAGGGACACAGCCACCAGTCTTTTGCTTGACAAGCTGTAAAAATGCAATCAACAAGAATTTTCAAAATATGCAAAAAAATATATCAAAAGTTCATCAAAAGGTAGGTGAAAGGTCAATTTCACAGTAAGATTGCCAGTATATGACTTCCTATTCAACTTCAAAAGTAACTTTGGACCTATCTCTGCCAGTTTTGGATATGAAAGGGAAGCAAAATTTTCAAAGTTCAGTTCATGATGAAAAGTAGGTCAAAGGTCAATTTCAAGGTCACAATTAGATTGCCAGTGTATGACTTCCTATTCAAGTTCAATAGAAACTATGGACCTATCTCTGCCAGTTTTGGAGATAAAAGGGAAGCAAAATTTGGAAAGTTCAGTTCATGGTGAAAAGTAGGTCAAAGGTCAATTTCAAGGTCACATTTAGATTGCCAGTATATGACTTCCCATTCAAGTTCAATAGTAACTATGGACCTATCTCTGCCAGTTTGGGAGATAAAAGGGAAGCAAAATTTGCAAAGTTCAGTTCATGGTGAAAAGTAGGTCAAAGGTCAATTTCAAGGTCACATTTAGATTGCCAGTATATGACTTCCTATTCAAATTCAATAGTAACTATGGACCTATCTCTGCCAGTTTTGGAGATAAAAGGGAAACAAAATTTGCAAAGGTTAGTTCACGGTGAAAAGTAGGTCAAAGGTCAATTTCAAGGTAACATTTAGATTGCCAGTATATGACTTCCTATTCAAGTCCAATAGTAACTATGGACCTATCTCTGCCAGTTTTGGATATGAAAGGGAAGCAAAATATGCAAAGTTTAGTTCATGGTGAAAAGTAGTCAGGCGGCTCAGTCCAAATTTTATCCAGAATTGTGCAAAAGATGATAACAGCATGAAATTTTCCACGATGAATGACCATTGGGTGTTTGTCAACCCCCTGATCCAAAATAGATGAACACCCAATGGTTATTCATCGGGGAAAGTTTCATGCTTTTATCATCTATTGCACAATTCTGGAAAAAATTTGGACTGAGCCACCTGACTATACCGTACTGCACATTTTGCTTTCACCACCAATATGTACTTTTTGATAGCGTAACTCGAAAATCGTTTGGAATACAAAAAAAACGGAGACCACCTCCAGTACGTGTTGGGCTTTACATGCTCTACAAAATGCAAAAAAGAATGGGTCTCTAGCATTAACGGTTCCCGAATTAGAGACAGTTTTCAGTTTCGGCATCTTATGGCCGTTACTCCAGTGAAAATGCACCGATTGACCCCAAATTCACGGAGATGAAAGATGACCTGAAGGGTAACACTTTCCAATAATATTATTGGTTAAGTCTGTGTGGTGTCTGAATAACATAGCAAAAAAAATTCTTTTCATAAAAAATATTATTTTTTTGAAAATTTTGGCCCGTTTGACCTTGAAGTAAAGGTCAAAGGTCAAATCCAAGGGCATATTTGAAATCTACACATATGACTTTTGGAAAGCCGTCTGTAGAAATTTTTCCCATAACCCCTTCCGTAGGGTAGATAATTAGCATTTAATTTTGCCATTTTTTTACAAGGGTGCATTGCAATGAGTGCCACACCCAGACCCCAATACCGGCAAAGCCCAAATTTTACGTGGAACGAGCTGAGATTATAGGTGACCTAAATCCAAGAGATGGGTACGGGGGCCCTTACCATCTAGGAGGAGAAGCGGTAACGGTAGCCGTCCGGCGGAGCCGGCGGAACGATCCGGACGAGACCGAAACCATGTGTACCGCCAGCGCTAACGCTGGTGGTACAATTAGCTTTACAGCTATTCGCCGAATGAAAATGATGTGTCAATAAAAAAATAATGGTAAAACTTGATAAATCGTCAATATCATATATTTAAAAAACAATACATAAAGCCACTTTTATTTGTAAACCTTATATTTGATTACCAACTAACCATATTATTAAAATATTCTAATAATCTTAACCTACATAAATGTAAATGTACTTCAAATATAAAAAACACAATAAAATTAATAAATAACCAAATAAATACATAAATCATATATTACCAACAGGCTGCCACTATACAAGGTACTATTCTCTAATGAAACAATTAAAAGGTGAAATATTTATTTGAAAACATGGAATATCCGAAAATGTCTTTGTTAGCGGTTAATATTCAATATTAAACTTGAATAAAAGAGAGATTATTAACTGCCAGATTCATCTGTCTGTAATTCGAATTGCAGAATAAATGGCCCTGTAATATAGCTAAATAATATAATATCTCATACCTCTGATGTCTAGAAATCCCACTCTATTGTATAACACTACAGTACTAGTATCGCCGGTTTTCTCTCTCCCTCTACTCACTGCAGGCTCTCTTTGTTTCATACAGTCCCTCTTTGTTTCAAAACTCCCGCTAGTGTCTCGCTAGTTTTTCGATCCCAGATAGTCCCAGATCACTTCTGAAGAGTACGAAACTCTTTCAAATACGAAAAAGAAGCGTCTATTCTTTTACTTTAAGTGTTTATGATAACCTTTTTATACATAGATCTATTAAAGTTATTATACATCGTACTTGTTAAAATATAGATCTAACGTTTAACTTACACTCACTGCTGCGTTTTGAGAGAGGTTGTTGGGCTTTTCTTGCATAGATGCAACATGTTTGTCGTCTGCTCTCTGTTGTAGAAGCAGCTTGTATTTTTAGTGTCTAAATCTAGATTGTTTTTCAAACACGCTAAATTAGTTTCAGCCTGGTACATTATGTCAAGTGAAATACTCAAGTTTAAGGAATTTTTATGTGCAGTGGGTGTCCATTGATGTTGGAACAGCTGACCGTTGAACGCCTGAATTGCAAAGAGTTACAAGCAGGCGGTGTCCAGTCTACATACTTTCTAAATTATATATTCCATGCAGCAGGTGTGAAAGTGTGCAGAGATATTATGCCATACCATGCCGATGAAAAGGTAAGTCTTGCAAAGACATGGGGATAGCAAAATTATGTCATTTTTTGTCAGTTTTTGGAACATTTTATCTTATATATGATACGTGGGTGCACGAAAGTGTTCCAGATTTCTGGATTTTCGGTCTTCTTTTTTTTGAAAATTTTGTCAAATCGTCTAAATTTGGTGAGAGTGCTGGTCAGAATGGCCAAACCTAACTGTAGAGGCTACATCCCTTTTCTTGCCTGCACCGATTTTAAGGGATGTATACCTAATTTTCGGGTTTTTTTTTTTTAGTTTTTGAAGCAGATTTTCGGTCAGCAGACATGCAACTCGTATGTAATAATTTCCCCCTTCTTAAGTTATATATTTACAAAATAGCTATGTGACTGATGTATTTTGTTGGTCAATATTGACTGACTCCTCAAGACATTCAAACAAAAAAAAGATACCTGCATTCCCCCCCCCCCCCCCCAAAAAAAAATTGAGCATTGATATTTTCAAAGTCATTTACCTACTAATAGAGGTCCTTAATGATTAGTAAACCTGTATGCTAGGGAGGTAAAATACAAAAGAGATCCTGGTCGCCTTTTATTTTGTTGATGGTATATTGATGTCTGAAAATCTTTTGTGGTATACCCCCCCCCACCCTGTAACTTTCTGTAACTTTCATTTTTCAAACATTTTTTTTTACATTTTCTTGTTCATCTATGTCAAAGCTATTGAAATGAAATGCTTTTGTAATTACCTGTGGTCTTTTTTATTAGTTTTAATCACGTTTTTTCCAGCCCATTGAAATACAATGAGAGAATCTACAATTTACACCCGCAGTCAATAACTTGCCGGGTTTTCGTTGGCTAACTCTAAGGTAATTTTATGTGAAAAGGTAGCTCATAATAATTTCACAGAGGAAGTCCAAGTAAACAATGTATTAATCTTATGTTCACATAAAATTACCTTAGAGTTAGGCTCCATTCACATGGAAAATCTATTTTCTAAAATCTATTTTCGGTATCTTGTGATCACGGTCTGTGCCCTGGATACCCTGTGGCATAATTACTGGCAGCGTGAGTGAGTTACTTCCAAAGCTGTAATTAATTCTCACTCGGAGGAGATTCTGATACCTTGACGCATGCGCAGTAGTATCTCTAAGCTGTGAAGTTCATCAGTTTACCTTGGGGATTTAAACCTTCATACTCAGTTTTGGTGGTTTATTATTGAAATATGTAGTGTTGGTCAACCCGTTAACCCTTTCCAATCTGCTACTTGTCTCAGTTCCATGCTTTGCTCAATTGCTTGCAATAATGAATTGTACAACTGGCAGTGCTTTAATTTTCCTCCTAGTATTATAGCTTACAAAATGATTAAAATAAGATTAGGCTAGATTGATTAATTCAGAAAATAAAACAAAAACCCACTTTTTTGATATATTTAACCACTAATGAAAAGTGTATTAATTGCTTTCAGCATGTTGATACCCCTTTATAAGAAAAAAAATTATGTGCAAAGAATTATGTTATGACATCATACGCCCTGGATTATTTTGCACTATTCAGGACCATATATTGCTGTGAATTTATATGTCTATTATAGCTGGCCTGCAGTAACATCAAACATTTTATGTTAAGGGACTTACTATATACCCTGATTGCTGTATACAAGACTGCATGATGAGCATAACACAGTGGCTATTATTCCTTGTATGAGCTATAATATAAAAACTGCATGTACATGTATCAGGCCTTCCCAACTACCAGACTAGGCACCTACTGGTCCAGTATAAACCGGTTTATCAGACCACACTACCCGTTTTCAAGGTGTGTGTCAGATCGCATTACAGAGTATCAGCCACCACACCGATTTTGCCTGGTGCGCGATGTGATAGCAATGATCCTAAGCGGGGTTGGAAAGTAGTGCATCTCATCTAGATTCATGCGCTGCTGCAATTTTCTGTTTATGCTAAAATCTGACAGTACCGCAATTTTTAACATAAAATTTAGGTTCGGACATAGCCAATGATGTTTTGTAAATAAGAACTTGCAAACTTATATATATCAATTTAGAAAAGTAGACCTAATTTTGATAGCGGAAGCATATTCTGTCGGGGGTTAAATATTTTCATGACTACCGGGATGGACGAGATTGAGGGCAGGGGTAATCCTAGAGAGGGGTGAGAAACGTCCATTGTTCTCGTCAGCGAGGCTGTCCTTTTTCAGGGTTTGTACGCACGGACAGAAAACTTAAGTATTGTGGGAACGTTACTCATGAAGCCGCTGGTAGTACTAGTAGATATCAGCCTGTAGTCTTGAACAAGCGCCTCGATGACGAGTGAACAGTTCTCAAAAACAAAAGACCGAGGTGGTAGTTCAACTACTGTTCATGCGTGCCGCAACGACCAAACCTAATTGCTCCTCAAGGTCACAAAACAATAACCTGTAGAGACGGCTAGGCTCGTCTTAATCATATAAGTCGCGCGTTTCCACCCCCTGATTGAGGGATTCGTCTGTTGTATTCATACGACTCCTACTTGACGCAAACGAGGCGCGATACCCGGATGACAGGTAGGCTTACAGAATTTGTGATAGGGTATGATACTCTTTTATGCGATCTGACACACACCTTGAAAACGGGTAGTGTGGTCAGATATACCGGTTTATTCTGGACCCGTAGGTGCCGAGTCTGGTAGTTGGGAAGGCCTGATGTATGGTACATGTAAATCAAAATTCATTGACATCAGCATGAAGCATCACATAATTAAGCCTAAGTCCCAACTACATTTTGGATGCACGGTTTTTGTTCCTTGCATCCGGCTAGGACATAGCTAGATCGCAGGGAAGAATTCAAGTGATTGGTGAAAAGTTTCTACCTGCTGTTTGCATCCTCGGCTCCAAAAATCGCATGATGGACGTGCTGCTCGCGCACGAACTCCCACGTTTTCCCATTTTTTTGGCCGTAGACCACACGTAGCAGCCCATACATTTGGTTGGGACCTAGGCTTTATTAAATTGTAACCTGATCAGTTTTCAGTATACTAGTAGTTGATGGATGACAGCTGGCAACGTTTTTATGCAACTGCCTCATCATTTTGACAATTGTACATCTACACACCTTTTCTTTTTTATTTTAAATTTTTATTACTTAGTAAGGCCTTTCAATTTGTTAGTCACATATTGCCTTTCGTAAACCAGAAAGGATACCAGTTCATAGTATTTTGGGATTTTACAAATCATACCAGCATTACCAATAATGTCTGATACATATGTTTTAAAGCAAAGAAAAACTGTGGCACTTAGTGGCCCATGATGTAACTGAGGCATGTGTTTTCAAACCATTCAAACTTCAATATATTGTCAACCAACTCAAATTTTGATACTTCGATCATATAGCACTATAGTTTGCCCCAAACATAAGTAGTTCTTCACATGTATTATGTATGAGAAATACTAAATGCTACTATGATGACCAGTTGTGAAATAGTAGTATATATGTCACTTTCCTGGTATAAATAATTAAATTGTAATTTACAGTGAAACTTTAACTACATATAATATTTCCTTATAGGTTGCATGATTATGCTAGCTTGAGTATGATGAGTAGGTATTTCCTTGATCATTGGCTGTTTTGATGAAGGTTATTGTTTTAAGTCTTTCGATTTGAGTGTTATATTTTTAGATTATTCCCTCTAGTTTGGATTACTCAAACCTAGGTTTTTCAAGAAAAGCACCCACATCTTTATATGTATAGCTGTATAGCATCCCTCAGTGCTGTGTACACTAATAGGCATGTTTTGGTCCATGAGCCCAGTCACTTATATGGTACATAAAAGGGAAGAAGAAGAATAGTGATTTTTAGTAGGCCTGTCTCCTGTGTGTCCAAATAAGTGTAATAGCTTTCTCATACTGGTAGCTTTTTGTGTGCTTATACCTTATAAAACCCCACTCTTACAGCACCAGTTAGGACTGTTTTCAGATGAGGGTAGGGGGAAAAGCTTACTTAATATCTATATGGTAACAGAAATATCAATACAGTGTATATCACTATGGAGGTAAGAGGTGGAACATTTTATTTCAAATTATGAATGCATGATCAAGGGTCATTGATAATGGGTCACAGGAGGTCATTTTGGGGGATTTTTCATAAATTAAAACCAAATTGCTTGGAAAATTATTGTTTGAGTAAGAAAATAGTATTTTGTGAATTATTTGTACTAGTAAACATGGTTTAGACTAATGCTAATTAAAAAAGTGGAGCCTTAGCTGTCTTAATTGAGAAAACTATGAAAATGAATGTGAACCTAATTAGGGTCCAAATGTAACCTCTTTGAAAGTGAGGGTAGTAACAGAGAGAAAATGCTTGCCATATCAATATGATTAAAGATACATCAATACGTTATATATCTTTATGAAGGTAAGGGATGGGACAATTCATTTCATAAGGCATGAATGCATGACAATAAGTCAAGCTAGGTTTATTGATAATGGGTCAAATGTCATAAGAGGTCATATTTTATAGATTTTTCATGAATTAAAACCAAAATCATTTGTAAAATAAAACTTTGTTTGATAAAGAAATTGAAATTCGGTGAATGATACTGGTGTTTTCTTCAATCGCTTTGTGAACACCTCCACATATATTTGTAGTAACTGGAATATTATCATTTTGTAAAAGGATAACTTAATTAGATCCAGTCACTTTTATGTATGTTCAAAGTGAAAAGGGTTAACGTAAACTTGGGGTTGGGTGGGAGTTGCTGAGCAAAAATATCTGACACGTCCTTCAAATCACTACAGTACATAGACAAAATTCCATTAATATATTGTGATATGCCTGTCTGTTGAAAGTGAAAAGGGTTCATGTGAACTCATGAATGGGTGAAAGGGGGGGGGGGGGGGGGGGGGGGGGGGCAGGTGCTGAGCAAATATCTCTGTCAGTCTTTCAAATCTTTATATAAACAAAATTTCATTGTTACATTGTTATGCCTGTGCACTGTCTGTTGGGACACTGTATGTATCTGTATATATATTCTGATTACTGTGTATGTCTGTTTTGCTGCTGTTTATGTGTTTATTATAATATAATAATATATATTTTGATCACTGTGTTATATCTGTGTTGTAACTACTGTATGTGTCTGTATATATGTTCTTTATTGGTGATGTGTTATTAGTTTTCAGTGGAGATGAAGGTGTGTTTCCTGTATTATCATCACACTGAGGACAGCTATAAACTCATCTGATCACAGGGCCGTAGCAGCTGCCCCCCCTGGGATTTGAGGTACAAAAAAAATAATAATAATAATAATCGCAAAGGTAAAAAAAAATTGCAAAGTTAGTATCAATTCTGTGAGAAAATGCACTCATGGCCACTAGACAATCATTCAACAATATGTTTACAAAGGAGCTATCCCCCAGGCCAATTGGCGTGTTGTGTTGAAAAAATGACTGTACTTATGGCAAAATGAACCCACAATTTCTGACTTCTGATTGAGCAATAAAAAACAGTTAAAATGCACTAGAATGCAGTATTATACATACTTTTTTAAAAATTTTCCACACCGTGGGAGGGGGACACCCCCTCCCCCCTCGGGGGCTTCGCCCCCTCGTGTCCGCTTACTGCCCCCCCTGGCATTTTGCTCAGGCTACGGCCCTGGATCAACATCAAGAACTACAATGTCGCAGCCTCAGCACAGGTCAGTGCAACAATGATATTACTATACTGGTGATTCTCTTCAGTTTCCTTTTTTTACCACCACCACCACTATTTATACTATCTTGAATATTGACATCTTGTAAAAGGGTCACTAAAGATCCCACTCGATCAGTTTGATATATGTTCAAAGTGAAAAGGGTTAATGTGAACTCTTGGGGGTCTGAGCAAAAATCTGCCAGTTTTTCAAATTGCCATATGGACAAAATTTCATATATACCTTTTGATACCTTTTGATATACCATGTGCACTGTCTGTTGTGACAATGTATGTGTCTGTATATATATTCTGACCATTGTGTGTGTCTGTTTTGTCCCTGTACACATTTATTTCTGTTCTGATCTCAGTGTGTACTATGTCTGTGTTATAATTATAAATCTGCTAATATTCTTTCTTGAAGATGTCTCTTATTTCAGTATTGATGAATGTGTGCATGTCTCCATTTTTATCACACTGCTGAGGAGAGCCAAATTCCTCATCGACATCAAGATCAACAACCTGGCTGCCTTAAGAGAGGTCAGTGCAATAATGATATATTGCATAAAACTGGTGTTCTAGCTCTTCAATCACTTTGTGAACACCACCACTATATGCATGTATAGTACCTGGAATAGTATCATTTTGTAAAATGGTCAATTAATTAGACCCACTCACTTTTATATTTGTTCAAAGTGAAAAGGGTTCATAGGTACCATGGCCCATAGGAGCCTACGCGTGCGTCTTTTAGATGCCCCTTTACATGCGAAAACGACAAGGCCTAAGCCGAGTTCGTCTTTTACTACAGAGCTTTGAGAGCCGAAAATGGCATGGCTGTGTCTCTTTCGCCACTTACTGAACTCCAGAGATGCGAGATTAACACGACCCATGTCGCGTTTGTCTCTCAAAAGACACTGTTATAAAACATGAAATAGGCATTACGTGTGATTTTCGCAGCTGAATAAGTAGACCCTTATAAACGAAGTTGACGTGACCTTAGAGTCATGTCGCTTTCAACTTTTACAAACCTCCAACAAAATCTATCTCCACACAGACGCGCGCGACATGTACTATTGGACATGGGTCAGTTGAAAGCGACATTAACCTAAATGGCTCATGTTACTTTCAGCCGATTAATTTGAAACAGAAGGACCGTCTTAAAACCCTTTATATTTGAATCCTTGAAAATAAAAATATGAGGCCATATAATTATTACAAGCAATTAGCCACACTGTTATCTAGATAGCACTAAATTATGATGGGATTCAAATGAAAAAAATGTTTTGGGACAGCACAACACTGTTTCAAATTAATTGGATTTGACATATAAGAGTTGGCTGAAAGTAACATGAGCCCTTTAGGTTAATAGGGTTTCAACTGACCCATGTCCAATAGTACATGTCGTGCGCGTCTGTGTGGAGATAGATTTTGTTGGAGGTTTGTAAGAGTTGAAAGCGACATGACTCTCAAGTTACGTCAACTTCGTTTATAAGGGTCTATTTATTCAGCTGCGAAAATCACACGTTATGCCTATTTCATGTTTTATAACAGTGTCATTTGAGAGAAGAACGCGACATGGGTCGTGTCAATCTCGCATCTGTGGAGTTCAGTAAGTGGCGAAAGAGACACAGCCATGTCATTTTCGGCTCTCAAAGCTCTGTAGTAAAAGACGAATTCGGCATAGGCCTTGTCGTTTTCGCATGTAAAGGGGCGTCTAAAAGACGCACGCGTAGGCTCCTATGGGCCATGGTACATAGGAACTCAAGGTGGGGTGGGGGCTGCTGAGCAAAAATCTCATTTTCATACCTGCAGTGCACTGTCAGTTGTGAGGGTTAATGTGAAGTCTGGGGGGGGGGGGTTGAGCAAAAACTCTGTCAGTCTTTCAAATTGCTATATGGGCAAATTTCTATGTATACCTTTTGATACTTGTGCACTGTCTGTTATGACACTATATGTCTGTATATATTCTGATTACTGTGTATGTCTGTTTTGTCGCTGTATGTGTTTATTATAATATAATAATATTTTTTTATCACTGTGTAATGTCTGTGTTGTAACTACTATATGTGGCTGCATATATTCTTTATTGAAAATATGTTCTCTGATTTTAGAGAAGATGAAGGTATGTCTCTTGGATTATCATCACCCTGAGGACAGCTAAACTCATCATCACCATCAAGATCTACAGTGTTGCAGCCTCAGAACAGGTCGGTGCAACAAACATATTTCTATACTGGTGATGTGATTCTCTTCAATCCCCCTTTTTAACACCACCACTATATATTAATCGAGTCACATACCATTCCATAGGCCCAATAGTCAAACCCTGCAATATGTTCTTTCCTATAAACTTTTTTTGCTGAAACGCATTCTTCAGGCCAAGAGAAGCAAAATTAGCTTGGTTGCTATGTTCAAGATATTGAGCATTTTTCAATATAGCCGTCAATATATGATGAAAAAAGCAAAACAACTAGTATTCGGCGGGGATACTATATTGAGAGCTTCTTTCAACGTTAATCTTATCAGAAGACAACAGCAGGACCATTGAATACACTTAAGTGCATAACATTTAGCAAATAAGAAAAAAGGCCGTCAAAACATATGTCAGAAAGTGATAAAAGCTGCAAAATTAGTTCGTTTTTGTAAATTTAATCTTATTAAAAGCATATCTGCTTTTTATGTTTATGTTCATTATCATATTTTGTTAGTCATGACCCAAAACTGTTAGAATATTCTTATCTGACAGTTTAATAACAGGTGGTTGAGAATATCAACCCCCAAGAGTCTATTTGCCACTTCAACGGGTCCCATAGTCAAATACTTCTATAATTTTTTTAAGAATTTTCTTTTAGAATTGAATTCTTTGGGGCTATAAAAGCCAATTTAATTTGGTATTTTTTTGCCAGTGGCTATATATCTGGAAGTCTGGAACATTGATCAATTTTCAAAATTCGAGATGGCCGTCAATAATTTAAATTATATTAGAGTATTATATTATAAATAGGTAATTATGTCAACTTGCAAAGAGTCGGGTTCAAAGTGCATGATATCCCACATTTCAAATGAACGCTAAAACATATCCAAAAAGGTTTTAAAAAAAGCAATAAAATTATGTTTTGAACTGATAATCTGCCATATAATATGTATTAACTCTTTTATTAGTTACAAGGTGTACTAGTAAGGTACAGTTATACTAAGAATCTTTGAAAAAGTGTCATTGATAAGACTGACCGTTATGTAAGTTCTCTTTTTAACGCAAGCTCAGTCTGAAGGAGATACTGTCAAGGGCCAACAGGGATTCCCGCAGGATTTTGGGTACAGGGAGTTCAAAATGTTAATTTGCAATCGGGGCCCTCATTTACAGGGAGTCCAACCAATTCCTTCAGGGAGGGGGGGTAAAATTAATAATAAATATATTTATCTATCTATTTATATAAAATTTAGCTTTAAAAATTCACGTTCTTTTTATTGAGATTGACATGTTTCAGAAAACTTCAAGGTTTAAATTACATCAGTATATATTACCACTTCTAATTTTTCTTATTTCTGCAAGTTTTTCACTTTAAATTATACAGGGTTTATACTTATTATGGGATATTATTTTTGGGTGTGTAAATTTTCTTCAAAATATTTATTTTCTCTTCAGCTATTTTAAATCCAAAACTGAAGTGTCACTCCATGTGTAGCCAGGTGTATTACCTAATTACCACATGACTCTCAAAACAATTGATGCATGCAGTTACATGTTCTGTTGTCAGAAATGTTAGGGGTGGTCTTTTCGGCAATTTCTGCCCTTGTATAAAAACACATAATGGTTTGGTCAATCTTTGCAGTGTATTTGAAACAACAAAGGGATCGTTCTGAAACTTGACAGGTACCTTAGAGAAGATATGGTTTGACAGCTAAGCAACGCAGCTTACTATGCGATTCTTGCTCTCAGAGAAAATGACCAGACATGGACGACTGCAATTGCTAGGCAATTCAACATTTATCAGTAACCGTTAGTAAAGTCCTCCAAAGAAATGCTATAACAGGGGCACCTACTCCAATATCTCGAACAGGGTGTCCACGTATCACAACAAGAAGACATGATGGCCTTCTCCTTAGAGTGTGCCGTGCTGGTCATACAAAGACAACCATGCAGTGTCCTCAGAAAAAAGTGGCAGAATGTCGTTCAAACACCCAGTTCAAGGTCCTTTGAGAACAAGAGATAACTGCAAGCTGGTTTTAAAAACACACACAGAGTCGGGCAAAATGACCATATTTCCCCAAATCTAGAACACTATAAGGAGAACAGACAAACTAAATAGTAATTAATTGGATCATAAATAAATTCAACCATTTCTGCAACAGATAATGAAAAATCCCACCACTTGCAACCGAGTTAAGATAATAAAAAGTCCCGAATATGGAAAGGGAAGGGTGGGTGGGAGAGCAAAGCGAAATTGGCTTAAGCTAGCAAAGTTGGTGTACTAACGCAAAATATTACGCATATTACAGCTGGCGGCGCTAAACAAAGACTTCCCCAGGAGTGAAAATTAATAGGCCTATGAAATAAAGCTGAGTGACCATTGGTCACACTACCGGATGTTTTTCACGTGGCCTAGTTACTTAGAGCTGATAGGACAAAATTGTTTTTCACATGACTAGTTACTACCCTGGGAAACAAAGGCCAGCTGCAGGCAACCTTCCCTGTGTGTGCTTTTAAATACTCCTTATACTAAGGGGGCACATTTTGAAGATCTGCAGTATGGGCTGGGGACCACGTGCTTTTGCAGCCAAATCACTGGAATCATATAATTTTCAGTGATGAGGCCAGATATGGAGTTTTTAGCGTTGATGCCCATATCCGTGTCCGCCAACGTGTGCGAAAGACATAAAATGATGATGATTGTGTACTGCCTAGGGTGCAAGCAGGGGGTTGATAACGTCTCTGTTTGGAGAGCATTTCATGCTGGTGCCCAGAACCAGATGGTTTTTCTAGAAGGCAACCTCAACCAGGATTCCTACAGAGACATTCTATAGCAAACAATGCTTCCCTTTGTAAGAGTCATCTTCAGGAACAACTTTTTGTACCAAGACAACTACGCACCCCCACATCAAGCTCGCAGAATCACTGTTTTTCTTCAAAACCATTGGGTTCAGCAACTGTCCTGGCCTGCAAACTCCCCAGATATGAACTCAATTGAAAATCTGTGGGCAGAAGTAACTCACAGAATTAATAGCTATGGTCATTGGCCGGTAAATCGTGATGAACTACGACAGGCAAATATCACTGTGTGGAATGATATCCCCATCCAAACTCTGAAAAACTTGTCACAGGGTATGCCATGTAGGGTGAGGGCGCTGCAAGTGGCTGCTGGAGGTCATACCCGCTATTACATGATTACTTTTCATGATTTACTGTAATGAGTTCTTTGACTTCATAACATATCACTGTCCGTTGGCTATCATTTTCTTTAATATCTTATAATTAGCTTATAGTTAATACTGACATCAAACTGGTGATGTGGTTTTCTGGGTGTGTTCTTTTCTTTTGAGTGATCTATGTATAGATCTATGTATGACATCTGATGTCAGATTTGATATTATTGGCCAGAATATCTCACAATAGAAGACTGGACATTTTTATCACTCAATGACATACTATTTTGATGAATAAAGCCCAAAAAAATTTAATATGCGCTCAGGAATAACAATGATAAAAAATATTCCATATTAAGTATTAACCCTGTAGAGTCAATAAACAAAACAAACCATCTTAAAAATCTTTTGGTTATATATACTGACAGTCATTATAAACTTTGAGGCCATATTTTTTGACATAATTGTTATTTTGAGCCCTAAACTGGATTTATTTTTCATATGAATCATTTGTTTAGGATATTGGCATACAGAAACACAAATCTTAAAGGGATAATAACTCTTTGTATAAGATCTATATTTCACAATAAAAACATTGTGAACAACTCATAGAAATATAATTTATTCTGTTTTACCACAAAAATGGCAGTTATAGCTATTATTCTGAAAGACCACGTAACCTCCATTGATGGCTATACTCTATGTATGAAATGACTTTTTAGAAAAAAAACAGGGACTAACTTGTAAAAATGGATTCTTCATTAACCATTGGTAAGTGTTGGAAAATTGTTGTTTACTCCAGGAAAAATTCATTTTTTGGTCAGAACATGAATAGCAAGAGACATACATTTATACGTGTCATACGTTCAAATTAAAAATTGTATTGTTCATTCCATTGTTCATCATGTTTATGTATAGATCTATGCAAATTGCGATCATTTATTAGGCCACACTTTTTTATTTTTATGGATGACATCCTCTAGGGACCCCGAAATTGGTGCGAGAGGGCAAAAAAAAAAATACTGCTTAAGTAAAGGAATGCTGTTAGGACAGAGGCGTAGACATATGTATTTCCGAAGAAAATTCAATCGCCCCTATCAAAAAATACCAACTGGTACTCAAACGGATTTCAGTGTAACCTTAAAGTATGGTGATTGTTGAAGCATGGAAAGTATTTTTTATGGAATTAAACGTTACAATGGAAATTAATGGGACTTTTTATAGTGGTTTGTAACCTAGAACAAAAGTGGATGGCTAGTCTTTTTAATTTCTATGGCAAGTGTAATGCTTAAATAGGGACTGTCCGGGATAGCCTATTTTGAACATCTGCACAGCAGATGATGTCAAACGAGACCTGGATTGGAGCGAGATTTCACGAGAGGTGGGGTTAAAATCTGCCATTGAAACTTCTCTTGCGGTCGAGCACAAGTCTATGTTATAGGATTGCATTGAGTAAAATTTGGCGTTGTCATGTAATTTGAGATAGAGCAACGCAATGGCGAATTGCTAATGTTGTGTCGTAGGGTGCATTGCAGTTAAAGTTAAGCGAGAAAACCAGGAAAATGACCGTGGATGACGGACACGACTGGCGAGAGAAGTGAAGTGAAGAAAGAGAAGTTGGGCTTGATTAGATTAAAAGGACTAAGTGCGGACATATTTAAAGTACAGATCAGGTCGCAGTATTTTGTAGAAAGAAAGGGACCAACTGCAGACAACTCGCACCCGGCACGTCACTGGCTCCATGGCATCACCGTATAGACCGTATCATCAACGGTCAAGGGGCATATTAATAAGTGAGTTTTGTGTGTAGTTTACAGGACACCATGGTTTATTAATGTGATACAGCCCTAGTACTTGTGATTAATAGTCTTTTACGGTAACTATATCAGACAAATTTGCTTGTACCATTCCTATATCTCCATATAACATGTACCTGATTATGAAATACTGGTGAACCTTCCACACCTATTAAGCATACACATTGTTCAGTTGCATTTGTAACATTCCATGCCGGGTGGTCAGTTATGATAATTGCAAGTAAGGTAGAAATTAGAGTTGGTATTTTACAACAACGTTTACCACATAATGATATATATTTCAGAAAACTAAGTGAGTTATTTTTTATTTATTTTAGAGCATGACAGACACAGCCCATGTTATTGAACCAGGCAAGAACTGTGAGAGTCATGTGGTCAGGATAATCAGATGTTGAAGATTGCTCAGTGTATATTAATCTCTTATGTCCTTAGTTATTATGTTGTTAATTATATCAGGAGTCAACAGATGGCATTTATGTGTGTATATGCAAGAGTGAGATGGAATTTATACATCTTGCTACGTTGTCTTTATATAATCTCAATGATGAAAGATGTGTGCGTGTGTGTGTGTGTGTGTGTGTAAGAGAGAGATGGAGGTCATACATCACTTTTTGGACAGCCTTATTTGATAATTTTGATCCAAGAAGATTTGCATATAAGAGAAAATTGAATTTTTTTTCTACTTTGGATTGTTTGAAAGTTTTTAATGAATTAAAGGAATTAATTTGTTCATTTTCTTTTTGTTTCTTGTGTTATTCTCTATTTCAAAGTGATATTTTAATGCCTGCAGTCAGTTTTGCATATCCTCCCCTCTGCTGCATTTTAGTGCTTTTTTCATCTGCTTGGGGGCAGCACCTTACAGTAAAGTTCTTGTGACTGGGAGGCTATACTGTTAAATAAGATATCTTGATTTTATATACAGATGCAATAAGTGTATTAACGGTAATTAGGACTAAACTGCAGTCTTAGTTGGAAAAGCAGTGTTAATTGGTTTCTTTTTCAGAAGTTATACATTTTTGTGAAATTTATTGGCATTTTCATTGTGGGACATGGAACTCCCACACGCTTGAAGCAAAACGGTAATCAAATTTTCTACACATCCATGTTATTTATATTAGATATTTAAGTTGGTGGTAATTTCACTTTTAATCAGCATGTAATATTGCATCAAAATTGACAAAAAAAACTACTTTGTGCTCTGCCACCACAAACGTTATGAAAAGAAAAGTGTTATTTATTACAGTGAAGTTATTGTGACTGGGAGGCTATACTGGTAAGGTATTCTGTTTAGGTCTTGGGTAAAATTGTTAGAATCTGAAGTATGGTGTTTGTTGAAAGCATGGAAAAGATTTTTTATGGAATTAAACGTTACAATGGAAATGAATGGGGACTTTTATAATGGTTTGTAACCTAGAACGAAAGTGGATAGCTAGTTTTTTTAAATATCTATGGCAAATGTAATGCTTAAAATGGATCATTATCCAAACACAATGTTTCTTGCACTGAACAATATCTGAAGTATGTCCTGTAAGCCTATTTTTAATCATTACCCTAACATTAAGCCCAACTTTTAAGCCTGGGTTCCCATGCCTAGACCGATCCATCTGGAACGGTCTAACTCGATCCCAGGGGAGTCTCACTAAATTCCTATCTACTCAACCGGCTTAAATGTCTGAATCGGCTAGAGGGTAAAGATAATTACCCCCTAACAGGTTTACAAGGCTTGAGAGACATTTAAGCCGTTTAAGTTGATGGGAACTTAGTGAGACGGTCCAGGAAGATAGATCGATCCAAATATCTGTGGGAATGGTCCCTAATGCTAACCCTAATCCTTACGCTAGCCCTAAGTCTTACCCTAACTCTAGCCCTAAGTCTTACCCTTACCGTAAAATTAACCCCACGTTTTGAAGCGAGACCCCTGAAAGTTAGCCCCATCTTTTAAGTGTTACTTTAAAATCAACCCTACCTTTCACCCCCAATCCATAAAAAACAATTTATTGAAGAAATAACAGACAATAGTGTATGTATAAAATTCACTTTGTTTATTATTATTATTATTGTCATCTGGATGGCATCTAATGGACTTCTGTGGCAGCTTGTCAAGCATACCTTTTCGAACTGTACTGTTAACTTTTTTTGGTCTTCAGTCATACGTTTTATATTTTGTTAAAACAGTTCTTGTTTTGCATGTATTTGGCTTGTTTTTAAATGTCTTTTCTCATTTTGACTTGTTCATCTTCACTTTTCAGCTAGCACCGAACACATGAATTGTGGGCATGCAAGGATGGCCCCAGCATGATCCACAAGCTGCACTGTAGAATGGCCTGGTCCATTGTTCACCTTGAGGACTGCACTGTGTGTCCCAACTGCCACTGAAATTCCTTGACATGCAGACACATTTTGGGTTTGTTGATGTATTAATGTCAGTGGTTTACTGCTTCTGCTTCTGGCTGTTACTATTAAATTGCTGAGAGAGCACGTACTGCATTTGTCTATTTTGTAGCCAATAGCTTGTCTTAATTTATCTTTATCCTCATCAGTCATATGTATAGCCTGTAGCCTTCTGCTAGCTTGTACTTGTTCCAGTGGTACCTTTTTGTACCCTGGCTTGTTAATGACTTAATTGCCTCTTTTACACAAGTTATGGTTCACATTGCAAAATTTAATCAAGGCATCAGTGGTATAGGTCAGTTTTTTTATCATCATATTCACATCCCCAGCACCTGCCTGATATTACAGTGAAAATGTCGTAGCACACTGCCGCTTAACATCATCATTGAATCAGTTAATCAGTCTTAAATTGTCTATTTTCAGTTGTCTAGAAAACATCCCAGAGCTCCAGGATACTTTGGCCGATGCACATGAATTCTGTCTGAGACTGAGGTGATGGATGTCTTTACATTTCAGTAGGAGTGGAGGGATATTACTTGTTGATGCCTGTGAGGTAGGTTGTAAGCCCTTAAGCCCTTAAGTGCATGTGAATCACCATCTAAAATGCAGTATTTCACAGGTGCTGGCTCAGTGTCCTTTTGCATTTCCACCATACATGCCTTCAAAGTCTGCTTTATCACCAATGCTGGAGTTAGGGGTTGCTGTAGCATAGTATTGACCCCAGTGGTCTGGACACATCTCACAGCAGGCCCGTATATAGCCAGCAATTTCAAAAGGAGGGGGGGGGGGGGGGGCTCGTTTTTTTGAAGGAGTAGACCTTTTTTGTGTTAGAGAATTTATTGTTAAAAGCTCCAAAAACTTCAGAATTGATATTAAAAAAAACTAACCCAAATAAATTAAGGGATTTAATCATGCTGATGTTGAAAGCTGTATTCATTTAAAGTCAAATACAGAATAAATTTGTGGAATACTGAATAAATTTAAAAGTAACAAGTGTTCAGTTTATCAAGTATTGTCATTACATTACAATTAATTAAAAGCTCCACGTAACATGTAGGCCTACATGACCAGGGGGAAAATCTATTTAGAGCTATAGCATTGTGTCATGCTTCTGTGCCTTCATTTAATCTCAAAGATGACTTGGTGTGTGTGTGTGTCTGTATATATGCGTGTATGTGTGTATATGCAAGAGTGAGATGGAATTTATACATCTTGCTACGTTGTCTTTATATAATCTCAATGATGAAAGATGTGTGCGTGTGTGTGTGTGTGTGTAAGAGAGAGATGGAGGTCATACATCACTTTTTGGACAGCCTTATTTGATAATTTTGATGCAAGAAGATTTGCATATAAGAGAAAATTGAATTTTTTTTCTACTTTGGATTGTTTGAAAGTTTTTAATGAATTAAAGGAATTAATTTGTTCATTTTCTTTTTGTTTCTTGTGTTATTCTCTATTTCAAAGTGATATTTTAATGCCTGCAGTCAGTTTTGCATATCCTCCCCTCTGCTGCATTTTAGTGCTTTTTTCATCTGCTTGGGGGCAGCACCTTACAGTAAAGTTCTTGTGACTGGGAGGCTATACTGTTAGATAAGATATCTTGATTTTATATACAGATGCAATAAGTGTATTAACGGTAATTAGGACTAAAATGCAGCCTTAGTTGGAAAAGCAGTGTTAATTGGTTTCTTTTTCAGAAGTTATACATTTTTGTGAAATTTATTGGCATTTTCATTGTGGGACATGGAACTCCCACACGCTTGAAGCAAAAACGGTAATCAAATTTTCTACACATCCATGTTATTTATATTAGATATTTAAGTTGGTGGTAATTTCACTTTTAATCAGCATGTAATATTGCATCAAAATTGACAAAAAAAACTACTTTGTGCTCTGCCACCACAAACGTTATGAAAAGAAAAGTGTTATTTATTACAGTGAAGTTATTGTGACTGGGAGGCTATACTGGTAAGAAATCTGTTTAGGTCTTGGGTAAAATTGTTAGAATCTGAAGTATGGTGTTTGTTGAAAGCATGGAAAAGATTTTTTATGGAATTAAACGTTACAATGGAAATGAATGGGCCTTTTTATAATGGTTTGTAACCTAGAACGAAAGTGGATAGCTAGTTTTTTTTAATTTCTATGGCAAATGTAATGCTTAAAATGGATCATTATCCAAACACAATGTTTCTTGCACTGAACAATATCTGAAGTATGTCCTGTAAGCCTATTTTTAATCATTACCCTAACATTAAGCCCAACTTTCAAGCCTGGGTTCCCATGCCCAGACCGATCCATCTGGAACGGTCTAACTCGATCCCAGGGGAGTCTCACTAAATTCCTATCTACTCAACCGGCTTAAATGTCTGAATCGGCTAGAGGGTAAAGATAATTACCCCCTAACAGGTTTACAAGGCTTGAGAGACATTTAAGCCGTTTAAGTTGATGGGAACTTAGTGAGACTGTCCAGGAAGATAGATCGATCCAAATATCTGTGGGAATGGTCCCTAATGCTAACCCTAATCCTTACGCTAGCCCTAAGTCTTACCCTAACTCTAGCCCTAAGTCTTACCCTTACCGTAAAATTAACCCCACGTTTTGAAGCGAGACCCCTGAAAGTTAGCCCCATCTTTTAAGTGTTACTTTAAAATCAACCCTACCTTTCACCCCCAATCCATAAAAAACAATTTATTGAAGAAATAACAGACAATAATGTATGTATAAAATTCACTTTGTTTATTATTATTATTGTCATCTGGATGGCATCTAATGGACTTCTGTGGCAGCTTGTCAAGCATTGCAAAATTTAATCAGGGCATCAGTGGTATAGGTTAGTTTTTTTATCATCATGTTCACATCCCCAGCACCTGCCTGATATTACAGTGAAAATGTCGTAGCACACTGCCGCTTAACATCATCATTGAATCAGTTAATCAGTCTTAAATTGTCTATTTTCAGTTGTCTAGAAAACATCCCAGAGCTCCAGGATACTTTGGCCGATGCACATGAATTCTGTCTGAGACTGAGGTGATGGATGTCTTTACATTTCAGTAGGAGTGGAGGGATATTACTTGTTGATGCCTGTGAGGTAGGTTGTAAGCCCTTAAGCCCTTAAGTGCATGTGAATCACCATCTAAAATGCAGTATTTCACAGGTGCTGGCTCAGTGTCCTTTTGCATTTCCACCATACATGCCTTCAAAGTCTGCTTTATCACCAATGCTGGAGTTAGGGGTTGCTGTAGCATAGTATTGACCCCAGTGGTCTGGACACATCTCACAGCAGGCCCGTATATAGCCAGCAATTTCAAAAGGAGGGGGGGGGGCTCGTTTTTTTGAAGGAGTAGACCTTTTTTGTTTTAGAGAATTAAGTGTTAAAAGCTCCATAAACTTCAGAATTGATATAAAAAAAAACTAACCCAAATAAATTAAGGGATGAAATCATGCTGATGTTGAAAGCTGTATTCATTTAAAGTCAAATACAGAATAAATTTGTGGAATGCTGAATAAATTTAAAAGTAACAAGTGTTCAGCTTATCAAGTATTGTTATAACATTACAATTAATTAAAAGCTCCACGTAACATGTAGGCCTACATGACCAGGGGGAAAATCTATTTAGAACTATAGCATTGTGTCGATCATGCTTCTGTGCCTTCATTTAATCTCAAAGATGACTTGGTGTATATGTGTCTGTACATGTATGTGTGCGTGTATGTGTGTATATGCAAGAGTGAGATGGAATTTATACATCTTGCTACGTTGTCTTTATATAATCTCAATGATGAAAGATGTGTGCGTGTGTGTGTGTGTGTGTGTGTAAGAGAGAGATGGAGGTCATACATCACTTTTTGGACAGCCTTATTTGATAATTTTGATGCAAGAAGATTTGCATGTAAGAGAAAATTGAATTTTTTTTCTACTTTGGATTGTTTGAAAGTTTTTAATGAATTAAAGGAATTAATTTGTTCATTTTCTTTTTGTTTCTTGTGTTATTCTCTATTTCAAAGTGATATTTTAATGCCTGCAGTCAGTTTTGCATATCCTCCCCTCTGCTGCATTTTAGTGGTTTTTTCATCTGCTTGGGGGCAGCACCTTACAGTAAAGTTCTTGTGACTGGGAGGCTATACTGTTAATTAAGATATCTTGATTTTATCTACAGATGCAATAAGTGTATTAACGGTAATTAGGACTAAAATGCAGCCTTAGTTGGAAAAGCAGTGTTAATTGGTTTCTTTTTCAGAACTTATACATTTTTGTAAAATTTATTGGCATTTTCATTGTGGGACATGGAACTCCCACACGCTTGAAGCAAAACGGTAATCAAATTTTCTACACATTCATGTTATTTATATTAGATATTTAAGTTGGTGGTAATTTCACTCTTAATCAGCATGTAATATTGCATCAAAATTAACAAAAAAAAAAACTACTTTGTGCTCTGCCACCACAAACGTTATGAAAAGAAAAGTGTTATTTATTACAGTGAAGTTATTGTGACTGGGAGGCTATACTGGTAAGGTATTCTGTTAAGGTCTTGGGTAAAATTGTTAGAATCTGAAGTATGGTGTTTGTTGAAAGCTTGGAAAAGATTTTTTATGGAATTAAACGTTACAATGGAAATGAATGGGGACTTTTATAATGGTTTGTAACCTAGAACGAAAGTGGATAGCTAGTTTTTTTAAATATCTATGGCAAATGTAATGCTTAAAATGGATCATTATCCAAACACAATGTTTCTTGCACTGAACAATATCTGAAGTATGTCCTGTAAGCCTATTTTTAATCATTACCCTAACATTAAGCCCAACTTTCAAGCCTGGGTTCCCATGCCTAGACCGATCCATCTGGAACGGTCTAACTCGATCACAGGGGAGTCTCACTAAATTCCTATCTACTCAACCGGCTTAAATGTCTGAATCGGCTAGAGGGTAAAGATAATTACCCCCTAACAGGTTTACAAGGCTTGAGAGACATTTAAGCCGTTTAAGTTGATGGGAACTTAGTGAGACTGTCCAGGAAGATAGATCGATCCAACTATCTGTGGGAATGGTCCCTAATGCTAACCCTAATCCTTACGCTAGCCCTAAGTCTTACCCTAACTCTAGCCCTAAGTCTTACCCTTACCGTAAAATTAACCCCACGTTTTGAAGCGAGACCCCTGAAAGTTAGCCCCATCTTTTAACTGTTACTTTAAAATCAACCCTACCTTTCACCCCCAATCCATAAAATACAATTTATTGAAGAAATAACAGACAATAGTGTATGTATAAAATTTACTTTGTTTATTATTATTATTGTCATCTGGATGGCATCTAATGGACTTCTGTGGCAGCTTGTCAAGCATACCTTTTTGAACTGTACTGATAACTTTTTCTGGTCTTGAGTCATACATTTTATATTTTGTTAAAACAGTTCTTGTTTTGCATGTATTTGGCTTGTTTTTAAATGTCTTTTCTCATTTTGACTTGTTCATCTTCACTTTTCAGCTAGCACCGAACACATGAATTGTGGGCATGCAAGGATGGCCCCAGCAATATCCACAAGCTGCACTGTAGAATGGCCTGGTCCATTGTTCACCTTGAGGACTGCACTGTGTGTCCCAACTGCCACTGAAATTCCTTGACATGCAGACACATTTTGGGTTTGTTGATGTATTAATGTCAGTGGTTTACTGCTTCTGCTTCTGGCTGTTACTATTAAATTGCTGAGAGAGCACGTACTGCATTTGTCTATTTTGTAGCCAATAGCTTGTCTTAATTTATCTTTATCCTCATCAGTCATATGTATAGCCTGTAGCCTTCTGCTAGCTTGTACTTGTTCCAGTGGTACCTTTTTGTACCCTGGCTTGTTAATGACTTAATTGCCTCTTTTACACAAGTTATGGTTCACATTGCAAAATTTAATCAGGGCATCAGTGGTATAGGTCAGTTTTTTTTATCATCATGTTCACATCCCCAGCACCTGCCTGATATTACAGTGAAAATGTCGTAGCACACTGCCGCTTAACATCATCATTGAATCTGTGAATCAGTCTTTAATTGTCTATTTTCAGTTGTCTAGAAAACATCCCAGAGCTCCAGGATACTTTGGCCGATGCACATGAATTCTGTCTGAGACTGAGGTGATGGATGTCTTTACATTTCAGTAGGAGTGGAGGGATATTACTTGTTGATGCCTGTGAGGTAGGTTGTAAGCCCTTAAGCCCTTAAGTGCATGTGAATCACCATCTAAAATGCAGTATTTCACAGGTGCTGGCTCAGTGTCCTTTTGCATTTCCACCATACATGCCTTCAAAGTCTGCTTTATCACCAATGCTGGAGTTAGGGGTTGCTGTAGCATAGTATTGACCCCAGTGGTCTGGACACATCTCACAGCAGGCCCGTATATAGCCAGCAATTTCAAAAGGAGGGGGGGGGGGGGGGCTCGTTTTTTTGAAGGAGTAGACCTTTTTTGTGTTAGAGAATTTAGTGTTAAAAGCTCCAAAAACTTCAGAATTGATATTAAAAAAAACTAACCCAAATAAATTAAGGGATGAAATCATGCTGATGTTGAAAGCTGTATTCATTTAAAGTCAAATACAGAATAAATTTGTGGAATACTGAATAAATTTAAAAGTAACAAGTGTTCAGCTTATCAAGTATTGTCATAACATTACAATTAATTAAAAGCTCCACGTAACATGTAGGCCTACATGACCAGGGGGAAAATCTATTTAGAACTATAGCATTGTGTCGATCATGCTTCTGTGCCTTCATTTAATCTCAAAGATGACTTGGTGTGTGTGTGTCTGTACATGTATGTGTGCGTGTATGTGTGTATATGCAAGAGTGAGATGGAATTTATACATCTTGCTATGTTGTCTTTATATAATCTCAATGATGAAAGATGTTTGCGTGTGTGTGTGTGTGTGTAAGAGAGAGATGGAGGTCATACATCACTTTTTGGACAGCCTTATTTGATAATTTTGATGCAAGAAGATTTGCATATAAGAGAAAATTGAATTTTTTTTCTACTTTGGATTGTTTGAAAGTTTTTAATGAATTAAAGGAATTAATTTGTTCATTTTCTTTTTGTTTCTTGTGTTATTCTCTATTTCAAAGTGATATTTTAATGCCTGCAGTCAGTTTTGCATATCCTCCCCTCTGCTGCATTTTAGTGCTTTTTTCATCTGCTTGGGGGCAGCACCTTACAGTAAAGTTCTTGTGACTGGGAGGCTATACTGTTAGATAAGATATCTTGATTTTATATACAGATGCAATAAGTGTATTAACGGTAATTAGGACTAAAATGCAGCCTTAGTTGGAAAAGCAGTGTTAATTGGTTTCTTTTTCAGAACTTATACATTTTTGTAAAATTTATTGGCATTTTCATTGTGGGACATGGAACTCCCACACGCTTGAAGCAAAACGGTAATCAAATTTTCTACACATCCATGTTATTTATATTAGATATTTAAGTTGGTGGTAATTTCACTCTTAATCAGCATGTAATATTGCATCAAAATTGACAAAAAAAAACTACTTTGTGCTCTGCCACCACAAACGTTATGAAAAGAAAAGTGTTATTTATTACAGTGAAGTTATTGTGACTGGGAGGCTATACTGGTAAGGTATTCTGTTTAGGTCTTGGGTAAAATTGTTAGAATCTGAAGTATGGTGTTTGTTGAAAGCATGGAAAAGATTTTTTATGGAATTAAACGTTACAATGGAAATGAATGGGGACTTTTATAATGGTTTGTAACCTAGAACGAAAGTGGATAGCTAGTTTTTTTAAATATCTATGGCAAATGTAATGCTTAAAATGGATCATTATCCAAACACAATGTTTCTTGCACTGAACAATATCTGAAGTATGTCCTGTAAGCCTATTTTTAATCATTACCCTAACATTAAGCCCAACTTTCAAGCCTGGGTTCCCATGCCCAGACCGATCCATCTGGAACGGTCTAACTCGATCCCAGGGGAGTCTCACTAAATTCCTATCTACTCAACCGGCTTAAATGTTTGAATCGGCTAGAGTGTAAAGATAATTACCCCCTAACAGGTTTACAAGGCTTGAGAGACATTTAAGCCGTTTAAGTTGATGGGAACTTAGTGAGACTGTCCAGGAAGATAGATCGATCCAAATATCTGTGGGAATGGTCCCTAATGCTAACCCTAATCTGTACGCTAGCCCTAAGTCTTACCCTAACTCTAGCCCTAAGTCTTACCCTTACCGTAAAATTAACCCCACGTTTTGAAGCGAGACCCCTGAAAGTTAGCCCCATCTTTTAAGTGTTACTTTAAAATCAACCCTACCTTTCACCCCCAATCCATAAAAAACAATGTATTGAAGAAATAACAGACAATAGTGTATGTATAAAATTCACTTTGTTTATTATTATTATTGTCATCTGGATGGCATCTAATGGACTTCTGTGGCAGCTTGTCAAGCATACCTTTTCGAACTGTACTGATAACTTTTTTGGTCTTCAGTCATACATTTTATATTTTGTTAAAACAGTTCTTGTTTTGCATGTATTTGGCTTGTTTTTAAATGTCTTTTCTCATTTTGACTTGTTCATCTTCACTTTTCAGCTAGCACCGAACACATGAATTGTGGGCATGCAAGGATGGCCCCAGCATGATCCACAAGCTGCACTGTAGAATGGCCTGGTCCATTGTTCACCTTGAGGACTGCACTGTGTGTCCCAACTGCCACTGAAATTCCTTGACATGCAGACACATTTTGGGTTTGTTGATGTATTAATGTCAGTGGTTTACTGCTTCTGCTTCTGGCTGTTACTATTAAATTGCTGAGAGAGCACGTACTGCATTTGTCTATTTTGTAGCCAATAGCTTGTCTTAATTTATCTTTATCCTCATCAGTCATATGTATAGCCTGTAGCCTTCTGCTAGCTTGTACTTGTTCCAGTGGTACCTTTTTGTACCCTGGCTTGTTAATGACTTAATTGCCTCTTTTACACAAGTTATGGTTCACATTGCAAAATTTAATCAGGGCATCAGTGGTATAGGTCAGTTTTTTTTATCATCATGTTCACATCCCCAGCACCTGCCTGATATTACAGTGAAAATGTCGTAGCACACTGCCGCTTAACATCATCATTGAATTTGTGAATCAGTCTTTAATTGTCTATTTTCAGTTGTCTAGAAAACATCCCAGAGCTCCAGGATACTTTGGCCGATGCACATGAATTCTGTCTGAGACTGAGGTGATGGATGTCTTTACATTTCAGTAGGAGTGGAGGGATATTACTTGTTGATGCCTGTGAGGTAGGTTGTAAGCCCTTAAGCCCTTAAGTGCATGTGAATCACCATCTAAAACGCAGTATTTCACAGGTGCTGGCTCAGTGTCCTTTTGCATTTCCACCATACATGCCTTCAAAGTCTGTTTTATCACCAATGCTGGAGTTAGGGGTTGCTGTAGCATAGTATTGACCCCAGTGGTCTGGACACATCTCACAGCAGGCCCGCATATAGCCAGCAATTTCAAAAGGAGGGGGGGGGCTCGTTTTTTTGAAGGAGTAGACCTTTTTTATGTTAGAGAATTTAGTGTTAAAAGCTCCAAAAACTTCAGAATTGATATAAAAAAAAACTAACCCAAATAAATTAAGGGATGAAATCATGCTGATGTTGAAAGCTGTATTCATTTAAAGTCAAATACAGAATAAATTTGTGGAATGCTGAATAAATTTAAAAGTAACAAGTGTTCAGCTTATCAAGTATTGTCATAACATTACAATTAATTAAAAGCTCCACGTAACATGTAGGCCTACATGACCAGGGGGAAAATCTATTTAGAGCTATAGCATTGTGTCATGCTTCTGTGCCTTCATTTAATCTCAAAGATGACTTGGTGTGTGTGTGTCTGTACATGTATGTGTGCGTGTATGTGTGTATATGCAAGAGTGAGATGGAATTTATACATCTTGCTACGTTGTCTTTATATAATCTCAATGATGAAAGATGTGTGCGTGTGTGTGTGTGTGTGTAAGAGAGAGATGGAGGTCATACATCACTTTTTGGACAGCCTTATTTGATAATTTTGATGCAAGAAGATTTGCATATAAGAGAAAATTGAATTTTTTTTCTACTTTGGATTGTTTGAAAGTTTTTAATGAATTAAAGGAATTAATTTGTTCATTTTCTTTTTGTTTCTTGTGTTATTCTCTATTTCAAAGTGATATTTTAATGCCTGCAGTCAGTTTTGCATATCCTCCCCTCTGCTGCATTTTAGTGCTTTTTTCATCTGCTTGGGGGCAGCACCTTACAGTAAAGTTCTTGTGACTGGGAGGCTATACTGTTAGATAAGATATCTTGATTTTATATACAGATGCAATAAGCAGGGGCGGATTTAGGCCGTCTTCTGGGTCTTCCAGGAGACGGTCAGATTTTCAAGTTTACATTGACGGGTATCCAATTTTTAATGTTGGAAGACGGTCAAAATTGGAGGATGAATCAACAAAGATAATTTGGAAGACTGTCAGTATATAGCTCTGGATCCGCCCCTGATAAGTGTATTAACGGTAATTAGGACTAAACTGCAGTCTTAGTTGGAAAAGCAGTGTTAATTGGTTTCTTTTTCAGAAGTTATACATTTTTGTGAAATTTATTGGCATTTTCATTGTGGGACATGGAACTCCCACACGCTTGAAGCAAAAACGGTAATCAGATTTTCTACACATCCATGTTATTTATATTAGATATTTAAGTTGGTGGTAATTTTAATCAGCATGTAATATTGCATCAAAATTGACAAAAAAAACTACTTTGTGCTCTGCCACCACAAACGTTATGAAAAGAAAAGTGTTATTTATTACAGTGAAGTTATTGTGACTGGGAGGCTATACTGGTAAGGTATTCTGTTTAGGTCTTGGGTAAAATTGTTAGAATCTGAATGCACATGAATTCTGTCTGAGACTGAGGTGATGGATGTCTTTACATTTCAGTAGGAGTGGAGGGATATTACTTGTTGATGCCTGTGAGGTAGGTTGTAAGCCCTTAAGCCCTTAAGTACATGTGAATCACCATCTAAAATGCAGTATTTCACAGGTGCTGGCTCAGTGTCCTTTTGCATTTCCACCATACATGCCTTCAAAGTCTGCTTTATCACCAATGCTGGAGTTAGGGGTTGCTGTAGCATAGTATTGACCCCAGTGGTCTGGACACATCTCACAGCAGGCCCGTATATAGCCAGCAATTTCAAAAGGAGGAGGGGGGGGGGGGCTCATTTTTTTGAAGGAGTGGACCTTTTTTGTGTTAGAGAATTTAGTGTTAAAAGCTCCAAAAACTTCAGAATTGATATAAAAAAAAACTAACCCAAATAAATTAAGGGATGAAATCATGCTGATGTTGAAAGCTGTATTCATTTAAAGTCAAATACAGAATAAATTTGTGGAATGCTGAATAAATTTAAAAGTAACAAGTGTTCAGCTTATCAAGTATTGTCATAACATTACAATTAATTAAAAGCTCCACGTAACATGTAGGCCTACATGACCAGGGGGAAAATCTATTTAGAGCTATAGCATTGTGTCATGCTTCTGTGCCTTCATTTAATCTCAAAGATGACTTGGTGTGTGTGTGTCTGTATGTATGCGTGTATGTGTGTATATGCAAGAGTGAGATGGAATTTATACATCTTGCTACGTTGTCTTTATATAATCTCAATGATGAAAGATGTGTGCGCGTGTGTGTGTGTGTGTGTGTGTGTGTGTGTGTGTGTGTAAGAGAGAGATGGAGGTCATACATCACTTTTTGGACAGCCTTATTTGATAATTTTGATGCAAGAAGATTTGCATATAAGAGAAAATTGAATTTTTTTTCTACTTTGGATTGTTTGAAAGTTTTTAATGAATTAAAGGAATTAATTTGTTCATTTTCTTTTTGTTTCTTGTGTTATTCTCTATTTCAAAGTGATACTTTAATGCCTGCAGTCAGTTTTGCATATCCTCCCCTCTGCTGCATTTTAGTGCTTTTTTCATCTGCTTGGGGGCAGCACCTTACAGTAAAGTTCTTGTGACTGGGAGGCTATACTGTTAATAAGGATATCTTGATTTTATATACAGATGCAATAAGTGTATTAACGGTAATTAGGACTAAAATGCAGCCTTAGTTGGAAAAGCAGTGGTAATTGGTTTCTTTTTCAGAAGTTATACATTTTTGTGAAATTTATTGGCATTTTCATTGTGGGACATGGAACTCCCACACGCTTGAATCAAAAACGGTAATCAAATTTTCTACACATCCATGTTATTTATATTAGATATTTAAGTTGGTGGTAATGTCACTTTTAATCAGCATGTAATATTGCATCAAAATTGACAAAAAAAAACTACTTTGTGCTCTGCCACCACAAACGTTATGAAAAGAAAAGTGTTATTTATTACAGTGAAGTTATTGGGACTGGGAGGCTATACTGGTAAGGTATTCTGTTTAGGTCTTGGGTAAAATTGTTAGAATCTGAAGTATGGTGTTTGTTGAAAGCATGGAAAAGATTTTTTATGGAATTAAACGTTACCATGGAAATGAATGGGCCTTTTTATGATGGTTTGTAACCTAGAACGAAAGTGGATAGCTAGTTTTTTTTAATTTCTATGGCAAATGTAATGCTTAAAATGGATCATTATCCAAACACAATGTTTCTTGCACTGAACAATATCTGAAGTATGTCCTGTAAGCCTATTTTTAATCATTACCCTAACATTAAGCCCAACTTTTAAGCCTGGGTTCCCATGCCTAGACCGATCCATCTGGAACGGTCTAACTCGATCCCAGGGGAGTCTCACTAAATTCCTATCTACTCAACTGGCTTAAGTGTCTGAATCGGCTAGAGGGTAAAGATAATTACCCCCTAACAGGTTTACAAGGCTTGAGAGACATTTAAGCCGTTTAAGTTGATGGGAACTTAGTGAGGCTGTCCAGGAAGATAGATAGATCCAAATATCTGTGGCAATGGTCCCTAATGCTAACCCTAATCCTTACGCTAGCCCTAAGTCTTACCCTAACTCTAGCCCTAAGTCTTACCCTTACCGTAAAATTAACCCCACGTTTTGAAGCGAGACCCCTGAAAGTTAGCCCCATCTTTTAAGTGTTACTTTAAAATCAACCCTACCTTTCACCCCCAATCCATAAAAAACAATTTATTGAAGAAATAACAGACAATAGTGTATGTATAAAATTCACTTTGTTTATTATTATTATTGTCATCTGGATGGCATCTAATGGACTTCTGTGGCAGCTTGTCAAGCATACCTTTTCGAACTGTACTGATAACTTTTTTTGGTCTTCAGTCATACATTTTATATTTTGTTAAAACAGTTCTTGTTTTGCATGTATTTGACTTGTTTTTAAATGTCTTTTCTCATTTTGACTTGTTCATCTTCACTTTTCAGCTAGCACCGAACACATGAATTGTGGGCATGCAAGGATGGCCCCAGCATGATCCACAAGCTGCACTGTAGAATGGCCTGGTCCATTGTTCACCTTGAGGACTGCACTGTGTGTCCCAACTGCCACTGAAATTCCTTGACATGCAGACACATTTTGGGTTTGTTGATGTATTAATGTCAGTGGTTTACTGCTTCTGCTTCTGGCTGTTACTATTAAATTGCTGAGAGAGCACGTACTGCATTTGTCTATTTTGTAGCCAATAGCTTGTCTTAATTTATCTTTATCCTCATCAGTCATATGTATAGCCTGTAGCCTTCTGCTAGCTTGTACTTGTTCCAGTGGTACCTTTTTGTACCCTGGCTTGTTAATGACTTAATTGCCTCTTTTACACAAGTTATGGTTCACATTGCAAAATTTAATCAGGGCATCAGTGGTATAGGTCAGTTTTTTTATCATCATGTTCACATCCCCAGCACCTGCCTGATATTACAGTGAAAATGTCGTAGCACACTGCCGCTTAACATCAACATTGAATCTGTTAATCAGTCTTTAATTGTCTATTTTCAGTTGTCTAGAAAACATCCCAGAGCTCCAGGATACTTTGGCCGATGCACATGAATTCTGTCTGAGACTGAGGTGATGGATGTCTTTACATTTCAGTAGGAGTGGAGGGACATTACTTGTTGATGCCTGTGAGGTAGGTTGTAAGCCCTTAAGCCCTTAAGTGCATGTGAATCACCATCTAAAATGCAGTATTTCACAGGTGCTGGCTCAGTGTCCTTTTGCATTTCCACCATACATGCCTTCAAAGTCTGCTTTATCACCAATGCTGGAGTTAGGGGTTGCTGTAGCATAGTATTGACCCCAGTGGTCTGGACACATCTCACAGCAGGCCCGCATATAGCCAGCAATTTCAAAAGGAGGGGGGGGGGGGCTCGTTTTTTTGAAGGAGTAGACCTTTTTTGTGTTAGAGAATTTAGTGTTAAAAGCTCCAAAAACTTCAGAATTGATATAAAAAAAACTAACCCAAATAAATTAAGGGATGAAATCATGCTGATGTTGAAAGCTGTATTCATTTAAAGTCAAATACAGAATAAATTTGTGGAATGCTGAATAAATTTAAAAGTAACAAGTGTTCAGCTTATCAAGTATTGTCATAACATTACAATTAATAAAAAGCTCCACGTAACATGTAGGCCTACATGACCAGGGGGAAAATCTATTTAGAACTATAGCATTGTGTCGATCATGCTTCTGTGCCTTCATTTAATCTCAAAGATGACTTGGTGTGTGTGTTTGTCTGTACATGTATGTGTGCGTGTACATGTATGTGTGTATATGCAAGAGTGAGATGGAATTTATACATCTTGCTACGTTGTCTTTATATAATCTCAATGATGAAAGATGTGTGCGTGTGTGTGTGTGTGTGTGTGTAAGAGAAAGATGGAGGTCATACATCACTTTTTGGACAGCCTTATTTGATAATTATGATGCAAGAAGATTTGCATATAAGAGAAAATTGAATTTTTTTTCTACTTTGGATTGTTTGAAAGTTTTTAATGAATTAAAGGAATTAATTTGTTCATTTTCTTTTTGTTTCTTGTGTTATTCTCTATTTCAAAGTGATATTTTAATGCCTGCAGTCAGTTTTGCATATCCTCCCCTCTGCTGCATTTTAGTGCTTTTTTCATCTGCTTGGGGGCAGCACCTTACAGTAAAGTTCTTGTGACTGGGAGGCTATACTGTTAATTAAGATATCTTGATTTTATATACAGATCCAATAAGTGTATTAACGGTAATTAGGACTAAACTGCAGCCTTAGTTGGAAAAGCAGTGTTAATTGGTTTCTTTTTCAGAAGTTATACAATTTTGTAAAATTTATTGGCATTTTCATTGTGGGACATGGAACTCCCACACGCTTGAAGCAAAAACGGTAATCAAATTTTCTACACATCCATGTTATTTATATTAGATATTTAAGTTGGTGGTAATTTCACTTTTAATCAGCATGTAATATTGCATCAAAATTGACAAAAAAAACTACTTTGTGCTCTGCCACCACAAACGTTATGAAAAGAAAAGTGTTATTTATTACAGTGAAGTTATTGTGACTGGGAGGCTATACTGGTAAGGTATTCTGTTTAGGTCTTGGGTAAAATTGTTAGAATCTGAAGTATGGTGTTTGTTGAAAGCATGGAAAAGATTTTTTATGGAATTAAACGTTACAATGGAAATGAATGGGCCTTTTTATGATGGTTTGTAACCTAGAACGAAAGTGGATAGCTATTTTTTTTTTTAATTTCTATGGCAAATGTAATGCTTAAAATGGATCATTATCCAAACACAATGTTTCTTGCACTGAACAATATCTGAAGTATGTCCTGTAAGCCTATTTTTAATCATTACCCTAACATTAAGCCCAACTTTCAAGCCTGGGTTCCCATGCCTAGACCGATCCATCTGGAGCGGTCTAACTCGATCCCAGGGGAGTCTCACTAAATTCCTATTTACTCAACCGGCTTAAGTGTCTGAATCGGCTAGAGGGTAAAGATAATTACCCCCTAACAGGTTTACAAGGCTTGAGAGACATTTAAGCCGTTTAAGTTGATAGGAACTTAGTGAGACTGTCCAGGAAGATAAATCGATCCAAATATCTGTGGGAATGGTCCCTAATGCTAACCCTAATCCTTACGCTAGCCGTAAGTCTTACCCTAACTCTAGCCCTAAGTCTTACCCTCACCGTAAAATTAACCCCACGTTTTGAAGCGAGACCCCTGAAAGTTAGCCCCATATTTTAAGTGTTACTTTAAAATCAACCCTACCTTTCACCCCCAATCCATAAAAAACAATTTATTGAAGAAATAACAGACAATAGTGTATGTATAAAATTCACTTTGTTTATTATTATTATTGTCATCTGGATGGCATCTAATGGACTTCTGTGGCAGCTTGTCAAGCATACCTTTTCGAACTGTACTGATAACTTTTTCTGGTCTTGAGTCATACATTTTATATTTTGTTAAAACAGTTCTTGTTTTGCATGTATTTGGTTTGTTTTTAAATGTCTTTTCTCATTTTGACTTGTTCATCTTCACTTTTCAGCTAGCACCGAACACATGAATTGTGGGCATGCAAGGATGGCCCCAGCATGATCCACAAGCTGCACTGTAGAATGGCCTGGTCCATTGTTCACCTTGAGGACTGCACTGTGTGTCCCAACTGCCACTGAAATTCCTTGACATGCAGACACATTTTGGGTTTGTTGATGTATTAATGTCAGTGGTTTACTGCTTCTGCTTCTGGCTGTTACTATTAAATTGCTGAGAGAGCACGTACTGCATTTGTCTATTTTGTAGCCAATATAGCTTGTCTTAATTTATCTTTATCCTCATCAGTCATATGTATAGCCTGTAGCCTTCTGCTAGCTTGTACTTGTTCCAGTGGTACCTTTTTGTACCCTGGCTTGTTAATGACTAAATTGCCTCTTTTACACAAGTTATGGTTCACATTGCAAAATTTAATCAGGGCATCAGTGGTATAGGTCAGTTTTTTTATCATCATGTTCACATCCCCAGCACCTGCCTGATATTACAGTGAAAATGTCGTAGCACACTGCCGCTTAACATCAACATTGAATCTGTTAATCAGTCTTTAATTGTCTATTTTCAGTTGTCTAGAAAACATCCCAGAGCTCCAGGATACTTTGGCCGATGCACATGAATTCTGTCTGAGACTGAGGTGATGGATGTCTTTACATTTCAGTAGGAGTGGAGGGATATTACTTGTTGATGCCTGTGAGGTAGGTTGTAAGCCCTTAAGTGTATGTGAATCACCATCTCAAAGATTACTTGGTGTGTGTGTCTGTATGTGTGCGTGTATGTGTGTATATGCAAGAGTGAGATGGAATTTATACATCTTGTCATGCTACATGTACGTTGCCTTTGAATAATCTCAATGATGAATGATGTGTGTGTGTGTGTGTACGTGCGTAAGAGAGAGATGGAGGTTGCACATCACTTTTTGGACAGCCTTATTTGATAATTTTGATGCAAGAAGATTTGCATATAAGAGAAAATTGAATTTTTTTCTACTTTGGAATGTTTGAAAGTTTTTAATGAATTAAAGGAATTAATTTGTTCTTCTTTTTTTTTTGTTTCGTGTGTTTTTCTCTATTTCAAAGTGATATTTTAATGCCTGCAGTGAGTTTTGCATACCCTCCCCTCTGTGATGATTAGTGTGTTAGTTGAGATTATTTTATATTGCTACTGGTAGATGTCTCTATAAAACCCCCTTAACACTGGACGGCGTCCTTTGTGCAACGCCGTCAGACAGTCAAATAACGCACAGTGATCACTAAGGTCGCACAAAGAATGTTCAAGCATTGTCGAGGACACCATGGACACCACGAAGTTTGAGCATGTTCAAAACAATCGCAGAGAGAACGTGATGGAGGATGGGCGCTGCACGGTAGCTCAATGGACACAGAAATGACGCACAAGCATCTCCGTGGTCGAAGAGAGGACGCACAAGCATTGCCACGGTCGTAGAAAGGAGGCACAAGCATCGCTTTGGTTGCAGAATGAAAACTCAAAGATTGTCCAGTGTTCGGCACATAGAACATTATTCTTTTCATTCTCAAATGGGGTCGTGCTAAGGTATTTTTTTACCAGACAGGAATTCTAAGGGCAACAGTGGTCTCATATCAGCCTCCGATTGTTTTTTCCCCTAAAATTCATGAAACTATCCATTTTTGTTGAGGTTATTATAAAACAAATATTTTGCCTTTTTTATAAGATGCATTAATTGTCAGAACTTTTTGCAGAATGTGTCATCTGAAAACGTATTCAAACATGTTGTGTCAGTCATACTTTCTCGTTTTCAGCACCTTTCCATCCCTTTTATATGGATAACAATGAGCATCTGGCTGATTATCAGTCCATGCAGACCTTGCATCACTATAGTTTAAAGCATTTATTCCTATTTATTTGTTTGGTGTGCTGGAAATGTTCTTTATTGGATGACCTGGTTAGAACCGATGAAAAAAATATGAGTTAGAATATAGAGAAGGACGCCCAAACAACGCTCATCGGTCAAGCAGGATGCAGAATGATCGTAGAATAGATGCCACTGATCGCGGATGAAGGTATAGAGAACACAGCAAGAATGCTCAATGGTCGCTCAAACATCGCAGTGGACACCGAGGGTTGCACAAGGGGACGTACAGTGGAGGCAGGCAGGTCGCTCGCAGTTTTACAGGTAAAATCGAGATTCAGTCGTTCAAAGGATGCACAGCGGATGCAGACGCCTTTACACTAAGACACAATTTAATTGCTTTGGCGACCGTTGAGCGTCCTGACCACATTTTTGTGAGCAAAAAGGACGCAAAAAGGATGCTGTCCAGTGTAAAGGGGCCCTAAGTAAAGTGTTGTCCGGTGTGCAAGTTTGAATCTCTCCTGTGATTGGTAACTAAAAGGTAAAACTGTTCATTGTATAATTGGTTCTGATTGGTAAACATGTACTATCTGAACTTGTATATAAGGGTTGACTTGAAATAAATCATCCTTTTTGGGGTCTCTTACGGCTTCTTTTAGTGCGTCTTGGTCTTCCTTGGCTTTAACGGCTCCCTGTTGGTTCTTAGGATTAGTGAATTACACCAGTAAGTACATTGTTATTTGTACCTTCATAAGGCACTCGGCCGCGAAGGCGTAACAATTGGCACAGTCGACAGGATAGAATTCAGTGTAACTATTGTTGTGAGAGGATACAATTTGTGTAGCATATGTTTTTAAATTGACAGGATTCAATTTGTGTATCTAACGTTGTCAATTTACAGGACAGAGTTTGTGTAGCTTATGTTGTTAGAGGATAGAATTAGTAGTTATTAGCGATATTAGAATTTTTGGGAAAGCTTTGTGTATGACTAAGTGAGAGTTGGAAAGATAGTGACACATGTTAGACGTGATTTGTTGCAAGGCGCGAACTAGTCGGAACATATTGCAGTGATATTTCACTTTCAGTGTTGGCTGATACTTGCGGCAATTCAGTAAATATTTTCAGTGTTGCATTCAATTTAGTAGTTTAGAGATATTTTGTGTTAATTTTCTGTTGTGATACTAAAACTGCGGAGACATTGTGGAGCACGAGTACTGAGTAGTAGTCAGACAGACCACATGTAATTACAGTCCCGTGCGTGTAGAGCCTTATGTTGTATTAGAACACAGAACACAATTTAGTGAGTTTATTTACTAAGAAAAACATTTATTTAAAATAAAGATTTCAAATTTGTGTTTTTCACTGACTTGCTGAATGAAGGAGTGAGTGTGAATTGTGTATTGTATATTTTTATCAATATTGTAATAGCATATATTGATAGAGTACTATTCTACCTTGTTCGTCTGTGTTGAAGGTGTTTCATCATAGGTGTACATGTGAGTAGGTTGAATAGTGTGAGAGATTTGTTTGTATTTACTGTGAAGTTTAGTAGTGGCTTTTTGCTGAAACTTTCTTCAAACAGTAAATAGTGTGGTAGTGGTGAAAGTATTTTATTGTGTAGTTTTTGTGGCATTTCTGCATTGCTATTATCAATGAAATTGTGTAATAGATTGTGGGAAACTGGAAGTGAAAATGGCATTGGGTAATGTGGAAAGTAGTGTTGTGTTGAATGTGCAGACAGCATCTGAAACAGAATTGAAAATTTTGAAAGGAATTGGTCCGGTGAAAGCTCATAGATTGGTGATTTGGAAGAAATTACTGGTATTAGTGTGGCAGGTTGGCAGAAATGGGAAAAGAAGGGTATTGTGTTTCTGGGTGTAATGGAAGAAAAAGATGAAGGTTCAAAAGTTGGAGATGAGAAAAAGGAAGAGAGTGTGAATTGGGAGGAAAAGTATAGACAGTTGATGGAACGAGTGAAGGTACAAAATGATATGATATCAAATCTTCGAGATGAGGTTGAAGAAGTTGGAGAAAAGATGGAATTTTTATCAAGTGAATTGGAGATTAATGATGCCAAAGTGAAAAAGTTGGAAAATGAAAAGAGTGAATGAGAAAAAGAGAAATATGCTTTGAAAAATGAAAAGTATGTTTTAGAGAGTGAGAAGTGTGATTTGAAAATTGAAAATGATATGTTGAAAGAAAGAAATGTAAAAATTCAGAGTGAGTTGGGAAAAACTAAACAAGTGTTGACGAAAAAAGAAATGGAAATGGAGGAAGAGTGTAGAGAGTATTCCACAAAAGAAGTAATGTTACATGCTCAGGTTGAAACACAGAATGAATTGTTCAGAAAACGTGTAGAAAGTTTGCAGAAGTGTGAAATTGAAAAATTGGACTTGAAATTGCAATTGGATGAGATGACAGCACGTCATAATCATTTGCAAACTCCGTATGAAAGAATGCATTTACAACATGATTTAGAAAAAATTCCAAGGTCAACTCCTAGAAATATTAAAATTAGTAGACCTACACCTGCACCTAGAAGTAGTAAAAAGAAAAATTTGGAAACCCCTGTGAAAAAGCCAATACTGAAACTAGAAGAGAGTGATAGTGAAAGCGAAAGTGAATTTGAATGTGAACAGAAAAGAGTTCCTTTGGCTGAAAGAGAAAAAGGACCTGTTCATAAAATGCCTAGTTTTAGTGGGAATGGAAGAGAAAATTGGGAAGCTTTTGTATTTAAGTTTGAAGGAATGGCAGAAAGATATGGATGGAATGATAAAAGAAAAACTAGCAGATTGATTGAATGTTTGGAAGACAGAGCTCTTGAGTAACCGGTGGAGTTTGGAAACTGCAAATATAAACATTTCAACAAAACTTTGAAAGAAGTGATGTCAAAACATTTTAGTATGAAAGAATCTGCGCGTAAAGCACTTCAATTAATGAGTCAAGGTGAAAGTGGATCATTGCAAGATTTTTCCCTATCGCATCTAGAGAGGGATATGCAGAAGGTGGTGAAGGAATAACTGTGGATTCATATTTGAGAGGGTGTTGTGACAAAGAATCTGCAAAGTTAGGAATGGATAAAGAGCCTAAAGATTTATTTGAAGCGTTAAAGTTTGTGAAAGTTGCAAACAATAACTTCAAAGCAGTGTATGGTACAAGTGGAAGAAATGCGTCTATTAGACAAGTTGGAATGTCTGATCAGAGTGTTGAGAATGGAAGTAATAATCAATTACTCTACAACATGCAAAGAACTATGTCCGCAATGTGTGATCAGATGAAAAGAATGAATGATGCATGGGTGTCACCGTCGAATTCTCAGAGAAATTCTAGTAGAATGTTAAAATCACCTCAGAATGGAAACGTAAATCAAAGTACAGGGGGTCCACCACAATGTTTTAAATGTGGAGAAAGAGGTCATGTTCAAAGATTGTAAGAATGAAATTGTAGAACATCCACGTAATCCCAATGTTAGTAAAAATGCCAGCCCAAGTTCTATTTTGATTTGTCATAAATGTGGACAGAGAGGTCACATTCAAACAAATTGTCCTCAAATAGAGAATTGCCTAAGAATCCTCCTGGTGCAAGAAATTCGATAAACTAGAATGGGACAAATTGACCGACCGGATTTCGGATCCCTTACTTCATGTTGAAGGTCAGCTTATGGAAGGTGGAAATGTGAAAATGATGAATGTTGGAAAATTAGTAGGGGAAAATTTTGTGATTCCTGTGAGTGTTGGAGGTGTGAAAACATCAGCAGTTGTGGATACAGCAGCTCAATTTACTATCGTAAATAAAAGATTTTATAGTAAATTGCAGGGTTTGCCTGAGTTTTGTGAGACCTTGAAATTAATGCTTGCTGGAAAAAATGCATTTATGATGGGTCATAGAGTGGAAAATTTGAGTATTGAGATAGATGGGATAGAATATAAGGAAAATGTGTATATTGCAGATTTGCAAGAAGGAAATGATATGTTGTTGGGATTGAAGATTTTGAAGGAGAGAAATTGTGTGGTAAATTTAGTTGATCATACGTTGATCATTGGAGAAAAATGTGTACAGGGAAGCATAGAAGTTGAAGGTGATTCTGATTTGAGTAAAGTGAATGGTGAAACAGAGGCTAAAAGTGATGAGAAATGTGTTGATGAATTAGAGAAAGAAGTTGAAATTTGTGAAAATATGGTGAGAACGAAAAAGAGAATAGTAGTTCCTCCATTGACAGTGATGATAATTTCTGTTTGTCCAGATTATGAGTTAGAGAAAAAGAAAGAGTATGTGATAGAACCTTGTGTTGATAGACCAGTGTTGATATCTTGTGCATTAGTTAAAGGTGATGTTTCTGTTCCTGTAGTTGTGAATGATGGAGAAAGCAATGCTGTTTTGAAAGCAGGTAGTGTGTTTGGTGTTATTAAAGAAGTTGAGATAGTTGATTCAGAAGTGAGATGTAAAGAAGATGTATATGGAAAAGCTAGGGTGTCTGCTGTGAATAAAGTTGAAATGAAGTTGAATATAGATGAAAATATGGATAAAGAAGAAGTGATGAGATGTTTGAAAAGAGATTTGCCTGAACATTTGCAAGATTTATTTGAAAGATCAAGTGAGGAGCTTGATTCAAATGAAATGGTTGCACTGTGTGGAACTTTGAGAGATTATGAAGATGTATTTGCAAAGCATGATCTTGATTTAGGGTGCATGAAAGGTGTTAAGCATACTATTAACACTGGTAGTGCAGCTCCTGTGAAACAGAAATTGCGTAGAACTCCTTTGGGAATGGAGGAACAGGAGAGAAAGATGCTTGAAAAGTTGTTAGCTTCTGATGTTATTCAGCCGTCAAATTCCGAAATGGGCTTCTCCACCAGTATTGATAAGAAAGAAAGATGGAAGTGTTAGATGGTGTGTGGATTATAGGGAATTAAATAAGAAAACTATCAAAAATTCTTATCCTATTCCAAACATTGGTGATTGTTTAGATTGTCTGGCTGGAAATCAATTTTTGAGTTTGATTGAAATGGCTCAAGGATATTTTCAAATTGAAATTGATGAGAAAGATAGAAACAAAACTGCTCTTGTCACTAGATATGGTCTGTATGAACAAACGAGAATGGCTATGGGACTGACAAATTCTCCTGCAAGTTTTTCAAGAGCAATGCAATTAGTATTGAGAGGTTTGACTTGGGAGAAAGTGTTAGTGTATCTGGATGATATCACTGTGTTAGGAAAGAATTTTGAAGATCATCTCAAGGATTTGAAAGAGGTTTTGGAGAGATTGTGTTCTTACAATCTGAAGTTAAAGCTTAAGAAGTGTTTTCTTTTCCAAACAAAGTGTGAGTTCTTAGGAAAGTCTGTCAGTAGAGAAGGTGTTGGTTTAGAAAATGGTTAACCGAAAGAGTCATAGTTGTATTTGTGTAGTATGGCTGTGAAAGAATTATGGAATTGCAAAGAACAATTGATTATTTTGAATGATGTGTTATATTGCAAATAGGAAAAGAAAGAAGATAGACATTTGTGTTTAATTGTACCAGAAGATTTGGTCAATGAAGTTTTTTTTTTTTCTTTATTTGAATTTGCTTTATGTTTAAGTAATATGTTCACATAGTAAATGTGGCAATGCTGTAATACTATGTTAGTAATGTAATACTATGTTCAGGCCCGTAGCCAGGGGGGTCAGGGGGGGGGGGTTTCGAAAGAACCACCCTTTTTGCTGGGAAAAGGTCCACTCTGAGTAAAATTTGACATATGTTCTTGAGGATTTTATGGTAAAAGGTCCACTTTTTCAGAAAACGACCCCCCCCCCCTCTGAAATTGCTGGCTATGGGCCTGATGTTTATAATGTAATATGCTAATATTCATTTGAAAGAAAAGATCATTATCATGCTATTTTTATTCAAGAAAATAAACCCTTGTATAAGTTTATTTCAGATATGGATGATTTAGAAATGCTAGATGAAGCCTATTTTGTCCCTGATTATGATGACACTGATCTGGTGGAAGATCCTACTGTCCTAATTGGTGAAGAGGGGGGGGGGAGTTACCCACTCAAAGCGCAGGAAGAAACAGCGGAAAGAAGTTCAGTGTGGTTTGTGCCTAATGTCCAGTGCTGACTTGAGTAGACATCTTGCATGTCATGTGAAATCTGTGATGTGTTGGTATTGCAGATTGATAGGGAAGGACAATATTCGTTTTTGCGTAAACGTCATGGTGATGTTCATTTGTATGGAACTGGTGAATTCGAGGAAAAACTGGGGATCCAGTTGGTGAATGGATTTATATGTTTCCTGATCTTGACACTAAATATAAGAAATATATGGGAACTGATGAAATATGGGCAAAGTGAAGGACTAGTAATATTACCAGGACATTAACTTTGTGAAAATATACATTTATGGAAATGGTATGGTGCCTATGCTTGAGATTCTTAATTCTTTGTTGACTTTGTTTCACTGGAGAACTTTGTATCATCTGTTACAAAAACTTTCATCAGAGGATCGTGAACTCAGTAGTCATTGGTATCGGCAGATGAAATTTACTTTGCTACATGGATGAAAAATGAACTATATAATGATTTGACATTTCACATTGACATTGTTATCATTAATAATGTTGTTTTGAGCAACTGAGTTAAAATCACTTTGTTTACTTTAAAGTTGATTTAAAGTGATAATGGATTTTAAAGCTTTATTTTGCTTTCCTAAAGATGGACATTTATGCTGAAAGATGGACTTGCTTGACTTTGCGTGTGTTAAAGTTAAATGTTGAATCTTGGCATAACAAGAATGAACTATTTGCATTACTTGCTTATTTTAAATGTAAAGTACCATTTCAGTTGTTGAATTATAATAATTGTTAGTTAAGAAATTTAAATTAATGGTTTATATTGTAATGATAGGGGGGAGTTTTGTTCGTCAAAAGGGGGGAGAGTGTGACGATGTAGTGTGTTAGTTGAGATTATTTTATATTGCTACTGGTAGATGTCTCTATAAGTAAAGTGTTGTCTGGTATGCAAGTTTGAATCTCTCCTGTGATTGGTAACTTAAAGGTAAAACTGTTCATTGTATAATTGGTTAATTGGATCCTATTCTCATTATACATGTTACCTGTAGAAGATATCATACTAAAGCATGGTTTGAACACTGTTATTTTTGCAGATGATACAAGTCTATATTACATGCAAGAGCAGCCAGTCTGCAACAATCACTTCTATGGAGACTTGTCTTGCAGAGATTCGAGAATGGATGAAAGTAAATATGTTGGCTTTAAATGATAGTAAGACTGAGTTGATATGGTTTACATTAAGGTTCAAGGCAAATAGGAAAAATGCAGCAAATGCCAACATTTGCATAGGAGATGTTCTTATAAAACCATCTAGTTCTGTAAGATATCTGGGAGTTACCCTCGATGAAAATTGCACTATGGGGAGGTGTGTATCTGAAGTATGTAAATTAGCATCTTATGCACTATGGCGCATTGGAAAAATAAGGAAAGAGTTAAATAACAAAATCACTGAAAAATTAGTACATGCATTTATATCATCAAGATTAGATTACTGCAATAGTCTCCTCTTTGGTATTTGTGACCATCAGATTAAAAAGTTACAAGTTATTCAAAACTCAGCTGCAAGACTGGTTTGTCAAATTAAGTGCAATAGCACACACCATATCACTCCCATTCTGAAAGAATTACACTGGCTGCCTGTGAAGCAGAGGATTGATTTTAAAGTACTGTACTTTGTATTATTTTTAAGGCGATCCATTCACAAGGACCATTATATTTATATGATCTTATCTGTTTTAACTTACCACGGTGGTCCACACATTTTAATACTGAGAATGATTTTATTTTAGAACATTCTGTTTTAGAGAAGGGGTGCCTCAAAAGTTATGGAGATCGTGCTTTTATAATCTACGCCCCAAAAGTGTGGAATGCCCTACCAAATTTTATTAGAAAAACAGAAGACTTTGACAATTTTAAATCTCTTTTAAAGACCCACATTTTAAATTCTGTCTATATCGCTTATATATATATATATATATATATATATATATATATATATATGTATTTTAATAAGATTGATTTTAAGTAGTGTAAATTTTAAATGGTTTCCAGTGAGAGTTTAAGATTAAAATATTGTCATTTTAATGATTTTAGTACATTAGCCATTATTGTAAGGCACCTTGAGATAGAATGTAAGGCGCCATATAAGAATCTTATTATTATTATTATTATTCTGATTGGTAAACGTGCACTATCTGAACTTGTATATAAGGGTTGACTTGAAATAAATCATCCTTTTTTGGGTCTCTTACGGCTTCTTTTAGTGTGTCTTGGTCTTCCTTGGCTTTAACGGCTCCCTGTTGGTTCTTAGGATTAGTGAATTACACCAGTAAGTACATTGTTATTTGTACCTTCATAAGGAACTCGGCCGCGTAGGCGTAACAATTGGCGCAGTCGACAGGATAGAATTCTGTGTAGCTATTGTTGTGAGAGGATACAATTTGTGTAGCATATGTTGTTAAATAGACAGGATTCAATTTGTGTATTTAATGTTGTCAATTTACAGGATAGAATTTGTGTAGCTTATGTTGTTAGAGGATAGAATTAGTAGTTATTAGCGATATTAGAATTTTTGAAAAGCTTTGTGTATGACTTAGAGTTGGAAAGATAGTGACACGTGTTAGACGGGACTTGTTGCAAGACGCAAACTAGTCGGAACATATTGCAGTGATATTTCACTTTCAGTGTTGGCTGATACTCGCGGCAATTCAGTAAATATTTTCAGTGTTGCATTCAATTTAGTAGTTTAGAGATATTTTGTATTAATTTTCTGTTGTGATACTAAAACTTAGTGAATTACACCAGTAAGTACATTGTTATTTGTACCTTCATAAGGCACTCGGCCGTGAAGGCGTAACACTTCTGCTGCATTTTAGTGCTTTTTTCATCTGCTTTGGGGCAGCACTTTACAGTAAAGTTCTTGTGACTGGGAGGCTATACTGTTAATTAAGATATCTTGATTTTTATATACAGATGCAATAAGTGTATTTATGGTAATTAGGACTAAAATGCAGCCTGAGTTGGAAAAACAGTGTTAATTGGCTTCTTTTTCAGAAGTTATACATTTTTATGAAATTTATTGGCATTGTGGGACTTGGAACTCCCACACGCTTGAAGCAAAATGGTAATTTCTACATATCCTTGTTATTTATATTAGATATTTAGGATGGTGGTAATTTCACTGTAATATTGCATCAAAATTGACAAAAAAACTGCTTTGTGCTCTGCCACCACAAATGTTATGAAAAGATAACTGTTATTTACAGTGAAGTTATTGTGACTGGGAGGCTATACTGGTAAGGTATTCTGTTTAGGTCTTGGGTAAAATTGTTAGAATCTGAAGTATGGTGTTTGTTGAAGAATGGAAAGTATTTTTTATGGAATTAAACGTTACAATGGAAATGAATGGGACTTTTTTATAGTGGTTTGTAACCTAGAACGAAAGTGGTCTTTTTAATTTCTATGGCAAGTGTAATACTTAAAATGGATCATTATCGAAACACAATGTGTCCTGCACTGAACAGTATCTGAGGTATGTCCTGTAAGCCTAACTGTAATCATTACCAAACTTTCCCATGCCTAGACTGTCCATCTGGAGCGGTCTAACTCAATCCCAGGGGAGTCTCACTAAATTCCTATCTACCTAACCAGCTTGAATGTCTGAATCAACTAGAGGGTGAAGATAATTACCCCCTGACAGGTTTACAAGGCATGACAGACATTTGAGCCATTGAAGTTGATGGGAATTTAGTGAGACTCTCCAGGAAGATAGATCAATCCAAATATCTGTGGGAATGGTCCCTAAGGCTAACCCTAACCCTTATGCTAGCCCTAAGGCTACGTTCACATGGAAAGTCTATTTTCTAAAAATCTATTTTCTATTCGCGGTATCTTATGATCACGGTCTGTGCCCTGAATATCCCGTGGCGTAATTACTGGCAGCGCAAGCCAGTTACTTATACAAAGCTGTAATTAATTCTCGGCTGTGCTCGCATTCTATAAAATCTCATCCTCGCTTGCCATCGGGTCATAACGATTGCACTCGTATCTGTCGTGTGTATAGCTTCTTCATCTTCTTCGTCTTGTTGTTGCACAAAATCGACAAACACATTTTTCAAAGCAACCGCGACCGCTATTAACTTTCTAACTTCCTACTGCGCATGTGTCAAGGTATCAGAATCTCCTCCGTGCACAGCCAAGAATTAATTACAGCTTTGGAAGTAACTGTCTCGCGCTGCCAGTAATTACACCACGGGATATTCAGGGCACAGACCATGATCACAAAATATACCGCGAATAGAAAATAGATTTTTAGAAAATAGACTTTCCATGTGAATGAAGCCTAAGTCTTACCCTAACTCTAGCCCTAAGTCTTACCCTTACTGTAAAATTAACCCCACTTTTTGAAGTGTGACCCCTGAAAATTAGCCCTATCTTTTAAGTGTTACTTTAAAATCAACCCTTCCTTTCACCCCCAATCCATAAAAAAACAATTTATTGAATAAATAACAGACAATAGTGTATGTATAAAATTCACTTTGTTTATTATTATTGTCATCTGGATGGCATCCAATGGACTTCTGTGGCGCTTGTCATGCATATATCTTTTCTGTACTGTTAACTTTTTCTGGTCTTGAGTCATACATTTTATGTTTTCTTAAAACAGGTCTTGTCAGTGGTTTACTGCTTCTGCTTCTGGCTGTTACTATTAAATTGCTGAGAGAGCACGTACTGCATTTGTCTATTTTGTAGCCAATAGCTTGTCTTAATTTATCTTTATCCTCATCAGTCATACAGTATGTAACCTGTAGCTATGTTGAGCATAAATATGTCTGTTTTTGTCGCTGTACATATGTGTAAGCTTTAGATAGAATTATCTCATTGGGGGTTCTTGCTAAATTGCAATGGCCTTAAGAGGCTTAGATCATCTGTCACACCCACCCCTATAGGGGGTAATTAACTATCGTCTAGCAGATTGAGCAGGCATGTCAGACATCTAAGCCACTTAAGGTGAAAGCAATTTAATTTAGCAAAAAATCCCTTGGAGATGGATCAATCCTGTTAGATCGATTGAGGTATAGGAACCAAGTCTTAGATCCTACTCAGTTTCAGATATGTGAAAGTGAAAAGGGTCAATGTGAACTCATGCATGGGTGAAAGGAGGAGGGGAGGAGGTGCTGAGCAAAAATCTCTGTCAGTCTTTCAAATCTTTATATAAACAAAATTTCATTGTTACATTGTTATGCCTGTGCACTGTCTGTTGGGACACTGTATGTATCTGTATATATATTCTGATTACTGTGTATGTCTGTTTTGCTGCTGTTTATGTGTTTATTATAATATAATAATATATATTTTGATCACTGTGTTATATCTGTGTTGAAACTGCTGTATGTGTCTGTATATATTCTTAATTGATGATAGTTCTTTGATTTCCGTGCAGATGTAGGTGTATCTCTTGGATTATCACACCAAGGACAGCTAAACTCATCATCACCATCAAGATCTACAGTGTTGCAGCCTCAGAACAGGTCAGTGCAACAATGATATTTCTATACTGGTGATTCTCTTTAGTCCCCTTTTTAATGCCACCACTAAATGTATAGTAGGTATCTGGAATATTAATATCCTTTTGTAAAATGGTCAGTTAGATCCTACTCAGTTTCATATATACATGTATGTGTTCAACATTAAAAGGGTTAATGTGAACTCTTGGGGGTCTGAACAAAAATCTGTCAGTCTTTCAAATCGCTATATGGACAAAATTTCATGTATACCTTTTGATGCCTGTGTACTGTATTTTGTCACGTTATATGTGTGTGTCTGATATTCTGATCACTGTGTGTGTGTCTGTTTTGTCCCTGTGTGTGTGAACTCGTATATTTCAATTCTGATCACTGTGTATGTGTCTGTTTTGTCCCTGTGTGTGTGAACTCGTATATTTCTATTCTGATCACTGTGTATGTGTCTGTTTTGTCCCTGTGTGTGTGAACTCGTATATTTCTATTCTGATCGCTGTGTTATGTCTGTGTTATAATTATATATCTGCAAATATTATTTTTTGAAGATGTCTCTTATTTCAGTAGAGATGAATGCATGTCGCTATTATTATCACAATGAGGATCGAGAGTTAAATTCCTTATCGATATCAAGATCAACAACCTGGCTGCCTTAAGACAGGTCAGTGCAATAATGATATTGCATAAAACTGGTGTTCTCTTCAATCACTTTGTGAACACCACCACTATATGCATATGTACCTGGAATAGTATCATTTTGTAAAATGGTCAATTAATTATTTCCACTCACTTTTATATATGTTCAAAGTGAAAAGGTTCGCGTGAACTCGGGGGTGGGGTGGGGGTTGCTTAGCAGAAATATCTGACAGTCTTTGAAATCAATTCATAGACAAAATTCCATTAACACATTCTGATGCCTGTGTGCTGTCTGTTGTGACAGTGTAAGACTGGGTTCCCATACTTAGATTGATCCATCCCAGCAGGCATAGTTGCATTGGTTCAACGTTGAAAACAGGTTGATACATTTTATATACACGCCATCTTTTGTACTCATGGCCACTATAATGAAGTGGGCACCTGAAAGACAACATCATAAGAAGTGAATGGAAAAAAGCAGGACTCTCGCCTGGGTATGAGATTAAAAACATATATATATATGTCATAAACAATTAAATAGTCAGGATTACATTTGTCACCCGATTTAAATCTTCCTAAGTCAAATTGGAATTTTGATCCTGAATAAGCCAAATTAAAATCTGAAAATAAAATTTGACTATGGTTGATTTTACACCAGCCTGGGCCCAGTTTTATAAAGGACGTTTAGCACTAACCAGTGTTTAACTCTAACCAGACCTAAATAATCTGTTAGTAAACTGACCTTTAAATAATTATTTAATCCAGTTAAACACTGGCCAGTTAACTAATTGGCTGTTTTCCGTCAGAAGACTGTATATAAAACACATTTTAACCATCTTTTAGTTAATGGGTGTTAGGGGAATTTATCCACTGGTTAGGCTTATCCACTGGTTAGTGTTAAACGTCCTTTATAAAACTGGGCCCTGCTGGATTTTAATCTGGCCTTTATATATATATATATATATATATATATATATATATATATATATATATATATATATATATATATATATATATATATAAGAAAAGAACAATATATGTTTATCAAAACCTTGGAAATTTTAACTTAAAGGCCGTACATTTCTACCCTACATATATTTAGCCATCAAACATGCCCAACTGCTAAACACATCCAGGCTTATTTCCCGCTGGGTAGGGTTGATATAATATTGTTTCTGACGTTGATACATTGTTATCTGAGGTTGACACAACTTTCAAATCCAATGTTTACTCAACGTTATGGTTCAACGTTGTTTCAACCTTAAAAAAACAAAATTTGCCTGCTGGGATCTGGATCGACCTTATTCCCTAGGGGTTCACGCTAAATTGCTATCAGCTCAAGAGGCTTAAATGGCTGTCACACCTACCAAATTAGCTAGGGGTAAAGATAATTACGCTGTAACAGCTTTACTAGGCGTGACAGGCGTTTAAGCTGGTTAGTTTGATAGCAATTTAGTGAGAATCCCAAGGGAGATAGATCGATCCAAATATTTGTGGGAATGGTCCCTATGTGACTGTATATTTTTATCACTGTGTCTGTTTTGTTGCTGCACCTATGTGTTTATTGTAATATAATAATATATATTTTGATCACAGTGTTTTCCCAGCAGGCATAGTGACGTTGGATCAACGTTGAAAACAGGTTGATACATTGAATTAACGTTGATCTACCTAAATTCAACGTAAAATCAACGTTGATCCAACTCTGTCATAATGTATTTTGGTTATTGACTCAATGTTGTTGTTTGGTCGTCATGATGCAAGACATGGATTGTAATTTAAAATTTTAATTATTGAAAATGTGATACTTTGTTAATCAATACTGTAACTAACTTTATCAAAAAATTTAAAAAAGCGTTTTAAAGTATAAGTGACAGTTGTTTTGTGTCTTTAGTGAATTAGTGAATTTTCTTAACTTGTTATTTAGAAATACATTCCAATAAACTTCCTTGCAAGGTCATCTAACACTAGGATGAATAAGTTGCTGTAATTGTGATGGAGTGAAGTTAAATCAAAGTTGACAGTTCTTGGTACCCTGTCATAGATAGACAGGTTGAGGTGACTGTGACTTTGTTATATATATATATATTTTTTTCTTATATATATATATATATATATATATATATATATATATATATATATATATATAAAACTAAACCTGGGAAATCCTAACTTAAAGGCCATACATATATACCCTACATATATTTAGCCATCAAACATGTCCTACTAGTGCAAACACATCTAGGCTAAAAGGGTGCAAAACATGCTTAGGAGCTAAATGCGTTGAAAAAATCAAACAAAGCAGGCACTTGGATGTTTTTACAGTGTACGTTATAATTGAGTCCTGTGTTTTGTACAAAAAAAACATTTCAGGTCATTTTGATGTCTTTTCATGCAAGAATGTTGTCTAACAACTGGGGTTGATACAATGTTGTTATCTGACGTTGATCCAACTTTCAAATCCAACGTTTATCTAACATCCTATCAATGTTATAGTTCAACGTTGTTTCAACGTTAAAACAACATAATTTGCCCGCTGGGTTGTCTGTGTTGTAACTACTATATGTGTCTGCATATTTTCTTTATTGATCATATGTACTCTGATTTCAGCACAGTCGAAAGTGTATCTCTTGGATTATCATCACACTGAGGACAGCTAAACTCATCATCACCATCAAGATCTACAGTGTTGCAGCCTCAGAACAGGTCAGTGCAACAATGATATTTCTATACTGATTATTGTGTATATATGTCTTTTTTGTTGCTGTATATGTGTTTATTATAATATAATATATTTTGATCACTGTGTTATGTCTGTGTTGTAAATACTGTATGTCTCTGCATAAATTTAAATTATTTATTGATGAACAGATATGATCTTTGATTTCAGCTCAGATGAAGTTGTGTTTCTTGGATTATCATCACACTGAGGACAGTTAAACTCATCATTACCATTAAGATCTACAATGTCAGTTTCATCTTGAGTGAGAGATCAACTGGAACAGCATTTGGTCAAGCATTGCAGGGCTTGTAGAGCCAACACTACCCAAACTTTAGAGCAGTTTAAGCACAATGAACTCAGATAGGAGACTGCAGATTGAAGGCTGTCGTCACACATTGTCAAACAAAGAAGAAGCAAATAGATTTCTGCTCTGGGTACCCACACATGGCTTATTGGGCACACAAAAGTTACGTCCAAGTTCTCCTTGAGGACACTAGCTTGGAGCACATAGAGGACTGTAGTGTATGGAAGTCTATTTATCCTGTCGCCTAATTAATGATATTGATGGTCAACTGCAGTTGATATGATGATGACGATGAATTATTCAACAATGCATCTATCTTTGTGCTGATTTAAAACAATAAAAATCTCTCAAAAATATAAAATGTTGGCATTTATATTTCTCGTTGCAATGCATATTGCTATTGTTGCAATTTTTGTACAGAGGTGAACTCAATAGAAATGTTCTGTTTTTTTATTTTTTTTCATTGTTGGCCTGGTGAATGAAGTCAATGAAGCAAATGACAGTTGTGCAACTTATTGGAAATTTCACTTTTTTTATTTTTTTACAAACAGTAAATGCACAAATCCAATCTTATTTAAATTTGTACATGTATAATATCAATATGAATTTGTAGTATTAAAATATCTTGTATTCTTTTCACTACTTTAGTTTACTTGTATATGTTTTCAAGAAGCAGCATCACAGTTTTGGAGTAAAAACAAATGAATTCCAAATATCAACTAACATCAGTACAATTTCAAGGTGCATTATAAAAATAGATCATATACTTCATTTCTGCTGCTCCCAACTGCAAACAAAATGCATTACAATCTCAATGTAGCTCTCAAGCTCTCTTTACTTTTGTATGATACACTTTTTTTGCTAATCAGCTGCAATTTTTTTCCAACATCTAGCAAAAGCATCATCCCTTATAAGGGTCACGTACTTAATTACAGCTTTGAAGAAGTAGAAGCTAGTGCTATCATATCCAGTTTGGGAAGATCTCCCACACCACCACTTCTTCACAAGTTCGGATGCTATCAATTTATCATATATATAATGTGAGCTATGGCCTCACCCTGGTAAGACACTCATAAATCTTTGTTAAACACTGATCTAGCAACAATATCATCCTGTCTAAAGAAATTGGTTATCTTTATAATTTACAACAAACAAGCTGCCTCTAATGAGGACCTTGTTTAATCCAGGAAAAAGCTGTTTCCAGGTTTGCTGCCCTGATTCCAAGACGTACTTCAGTATATTCAGTATATTTAAATGATATAGTGTCCCACTTCCTTTCTCCTGCTGCTAACACAGGCAAACTGCACATAACAAGTCATGTATGTCACATTTTCTTCCTCCTCGGTGGTCAGTTCTCCATCCATGTGTTCCTTGAGTACCCTTTGTTCTGCATGATCATGCAGTTAGATTGTTCTCTACAAGTACAGACAGTAGATTGTGTAGCAGATGTGGGTCAAGACTAGAGCATATTCTAAGATGCTGAAGAAATTCATTGAACTCGAACATAACTTCTAATATACTCATGTTATAGAGTTTCTTAAATACCACCATTCTAGAATTGCAGGACGGTTTAAGGTCGTTTCGCCTACAGAACGCTTTAAACAACTTGTCACTTCTGAAGTATCATCTCACTTGCTGAGGTTTGCTTGCTGTATCCCTGCCCCTGGCTGGCTTCTGAAGTATCATGTCACTCTCAACTTTTTTCAGTGCCTCCAGGAAAAGTCCCTTCATTTAAAGTCCTCCCACTTGCCTGCTGCATGGTGTTTCCTGAAACAATGCACGGTCACATCTAAGTACATGTAACTGCAGTCAGATATTTGAAAAATTGACTTATGCAGGTGTTTACTTCCTACTATACTATGAAGTGCACTTTTCTTCCTCTAAGTATTAAAATTAACTATTTCTGGAACTAAAGGAAGACATTAACACGTCTTCCCAGCTTTATTTGTACTTGAAACTTGCATTGGGTAACTTAAAGAGATAACAACTGTTTATTTTGGCCAAAAGATGAATTTTCCTGGGGCAAACAACAATTTTCCCATACTTACCAATGGTTAATAAATCCATTTCTACATTCAAAGTTGGTCCCTGTTTTTTTTCTAAAAAATTTGTGTTTTTGTAATAATCTCTAAAGAGATTATTATGGAGTATAGCCATCTATGGAGGTCACATGGTCCTATGACAAGCACAAATTTCAAAATAATTGCAATAACTGCCATTGTATTGGTTGTAAAATATAGATCTCATACGAAGAGTTGTTATCCCTTCAACTCTGTATAAATTGTTTTTCTAATGGGGTCAAGCTAATTCAATATTATTAAAAATATTATCAATTTTATGGGTATTATTATTATTATTATTAAGAATTTTTAGCTTTAACTTAAGGGATAACATGTCTCAAGGAAACTGGTGTTTTATTAATTCAACAGCCATGGCATTATGTCATATCGACATTTACCGGTGACTTACCATAATGATTCTCTTTGTCATGCATTTTGGCTACGTTTCATCAACCAAGAATTACATATATATTTCTTCTTACAGTATGGGCAAGCTGTACCAGCAGCGACACCATCTGCTTCGAGCGAAGGTATTACGATTTCTTGACCCAAATCTTCATCTTATGATTTGTGCTCCATTGAGTCAAGTAATTCAAGGTAGCCACCCTCAGTCTCCACCTCATGATCCCTTTTTATAATATAGAATGTGGTATATATATATATTCTGCAATAATATCATTAAAATCTTCCCCAGCATAAATTTTGCCTGTGTTCTTATAGTGTTAAAGAATCCATGTAATTCCTTCTGATGGAACAAGTGCAACTTGTATCTTTATATCTAATATTATTTTTATGCTAGGACATACTGCAGTGATAAAATTCTTTAAAATATTTTATGCCTGATGAATTATGAGTCCTGTCTATTCTTTCATACAACACCCATGAACAATTGGACAATAAATTAAAAACAACTAAACTTGCCCCTTTACACAGCAAAGCGACTCAGTACATTTTAAGTAGAACAAAAATTCGGTTTGGAAGTCATGGGGGGAATATCCCCAAAATTGTGCAAAAAAAAAAAAAAACGGAATAATTACTGTAAATGTTAACCAAGCATGCCAATTTTTTTAAAGCAACCTGCCTCTTAACCAAGCTAAGCCATTCAAAATTTAGAGTAAAACAAGATACGGTTTGGAAGTTATGTGGCAAACGTCACCAAAATTGTGCAAAGGCAAGCTGTACCAACAATGACCCTACTTGCTAAAATTGTGCAAAAAAGGGAAGTTTGGCATAGAGAAACAATGTTTTAGGTTTTAATTAACTGCAAACTTTCATTAGCTGGGGTAACGGCATCTGGTATTACCAGGTTATGAGTGTAAACAGGGAATGGCATCTGGAGATCACTGCATTAAGCTGCTTGAAAATTCTTTGTCCAATCAGGGAGACCCAGAAGCTTTGAAGCGTCACTTTTGTCAAAATTCTGCAGTACTGAATCTGGGGCCCTCTTTTAGGTACGTGCTATCGCACGTATACAATAAACGCTAATACTCTTCCTTACTTTGCTATTAGCTCTTTGCTGAAAGCATAGTGTTAAGGATTAATTATACCAATTTGAGTCTCACTGACAAATTTTTGTTCAGTTTGTGACTACCTGCTCCTCTTTTGTTACAATTTTGTTTGTGTGACTCTCGGATCCAACCAAGTTTTAGGAGACTTACGTGAAACAGAACATTCATCTTTACAAATTAGTAATTTGCACCTCAATGACAATGTTTGTTTTCCATACCATTTGTGTCTGCTTTTCTTTTGTTATGACTTTGTGTGTGGGACTCGCGTATCCAGCCAAGCTTTAGGAGACTCATACGTGAAGTGGATCATTCATTATTACAAGTAAGATTTTATTTTCATCACATTTAAGTTAAGTTTTGAACACAGTTGACCATGGTGGTTCTCGCCATTGGTCACTCTTTTGTTCATAGGCTTCATTCATATCTTGACCAAGGTTGGGAGAAAGATTTTGGATTTCCCAATGTTGTACACTGACATGGTGCTGGGGGCCATACGGTCCTGAAACTGGCCAGGTATAACTTGGCTGTCCTTCACTGGGTCCACCCTGCCTTGGTTATTTGGGTTCAAAAACTAATTATATCAAAAAATATGGTCTCAAAGTTTTTAAAGACTGTCAGTATGTTATGGTTTACAGGTAAATTTCTTGGCTAATGACTATATATATATATATATATATATATATATATATATATATATATATATATATGCATATGTCCGTTTCATCCAAGTAATGTACACTCAGGAATCATAAGTCAAAGGATTATATTGGCATTTTGAAGCCAGTCTTTAGCTTTTTCGTCTAACGACTTAAGTGAGTCCAACCCTGGACACTGATGCAGCTGACAAGTCTCTACGATGTGGTTGGCTGTCTGTAGGGGGGCACCACACTCACATGCTGGAGACTGACAGAGCCTCCATTCAAACAAGTTAGCACGGAAACGGCCATGACCTGTTCTGATGCGGTTCAGTCGAGTCCATGATAGGCGATCCAGCTCATGTCCAGATGGTCAGGTGCTCACTTCAGGAATGAAATCACGCAGTCTGCCATTTTTTTTGCTCTCCTCTAACTTTCGTAAGTATGGAATCAGTGGAGCCCTTGAGGAAAGCCTGGTAAATTCCTCATCTTGACGGAGTCACTGGAACAATAGATGTTCTGGCTCATGTGCTCTGTTGGCCAGTTGGAGACAGCGCTGATCCCGTCTGATATCTGGGGGAAGTATGCCGTTTAGCACCGGGAGATATGGTTTTGGTGTTGATCTCAGACATCCTATGATAAGCCTCATGCTGTTGTTTAGGGCTGCATCAATTGTCTTTGTATGGCTACTCCTGCACCACACAGGGGCGCAATATTCTGCAGTGGAGTAAGCCAGGGCAAGGGAGGTAGTTCTCAGGGTGGGAAAGTTTGCCCCCCAGGGCTAATGAGTAATAAGTATAGAGACCATTCCCAGGGACTATCATACTAACTTTGGATCAAACTATCTCCAAGGGGATACTCGGTTAATTGCAATTAACTTGGGCGATTTAGTTGTCTGTCACACCTGAAGCTGATAGGGGTTATCTAACAGGATCAGTCCATCTCTAACGGGTTACTCGCTACATTCTATCAGCTTAAGGAGCTTAGACGTCTGACACGCCTACTAAAGCTGCTAGACGATAGTTAATTACCCCCTATCAGCTTCAGTGGGCGTGACAGACATCTAAGCCATTTAAGTCGATTACAATTTAGCGAGAAGCCCCTCTGAGATAGTTTGACCTAAAGTTAGTACTATACAGTCCCTAAATGTCAACACACAAAAAGACTACTTGACACATTCAAGAAAATCCCACAAGACATAGTAGGTATGGTTCATAACTTGGCAGAAAAGACTTTATTAAGTAATGATACAGATGACCCAATACATACAATTATATTTATGTACATGAAATATTAATTATACCAGTTTAAACTTCACAAAAACAAAGCTCAGCTGTGATAGGCTTCTAACCAGCCTTAAAATGTGTACTTGGTCAAGAGTACATTTGGATTAAAAATTAAAGCCAGAAATAATCTCATGATTATTGGAAATTGTGGCATGCATGTCCTACTATGCTGAACAAATTTTTTATGATGATAAATGATATACACTTTATATATATATATATATATATATATATATGTCAAAGGCCTGAATCAAATCTATTCCCATGCATAAAAAGCCCAGACCCCATGTTTATTACGCCCTGGCTGGGCCCGTTCTTTATGGTGTCTTTGCATTGTTAACAGCATAATGGGCAAGTTAATTGACCAAGTTAATTGGCCAAGCTGCCAGTTTGTTTGTAAGGCATGTGCAGGGGATGTCTTATATCAAGGCACATATTATGATACTTACAGGTGTGGCAAATGAACCCACCTTTAATTTAACATTTCTTTAGTAAATGTTACTAAATCAATCTACATGTCTTTTCTTTAAACATTAAATATCTTTAAAGTATCACCCTCAGATGTATTTTACAAACCACAGGTAATGAAATACAACTGTATCTCATTTGCTACACCTGTAAGTACCGTATCATAATATGTGCCTTCATATAAAACATCCCCTGCACATGCCATACAAACAAACTGGCAGCTTGGCCAATTAACTTGGTCAATTAACTTGCCCATTACACTGTGAACAAAGCAAAGACACCAAAGGATAGGCCCAGCCAGGGCGTAATAAACATGGGGTCTGGGCTTTTTATGCATGGGACTAGATTTGGTCCGGGCCTTTGACATATATATATATATATATATATATATATATATATATACACTTCCACGATACTGGCATGGGTAACAACAATGGGACAAGGGCATCAAAATTTCAACATGACACTGATCTTGTGAGCAAACTTTTGGTATTTTGCTTTATATTCATGAATTTGGTAAATGTAACATAAAACACATTTAAATAATCAGGGAAGAGTACACTTGACTTCTCAGAGTTGGAAAAGCACACTGCGATCCTAAATTAAACAATGATGATATGAAATCATCTCTCATGCATTACATGCCAAAAAGTGGGAACTGGATATAGCTAATTTAGTAAGTCTCATTTAATATTTATTTGATCGGGTCATTATGTCATCAGTGGAAATTTTCGCTATATCATTAGTCATTGGGCCAAATCTAAATGGGTAACAAAACTACAGGCTAGCTGTGGTTTCGCTGTCATACCATAACACACTCAGATGACAGGATTTCCTTACATCTTGGTGTTTTATGAAAAGCAGAATGTATTCCAGGTATTTAAATCCTGAAATTGAACGGTTTGTTTAGTTCACATGTATGGAAGATCATACTTTGTAGTGAAGTTGAAAACAAAAATGTTGGTAATGCACCATAACCCATTTTCGTCACCCATCAAAAATTGCAATGTAGGACAAATTTTTGTATTTCTGTAGTGTGTCTGCTGTAAATGATCCCTGAGATGACCAAAATACATGGCAATACTATTCTGAGAGTTTTCTTTTCCATAATGTACAGCAGCAAAACATACTGGTGTGTCTGTATCCCAAATTTAAGTACTGTTTGGCTGTAATTTTCGGCTTAGAATTAAAAAGCGTAAAATACACAGCAATGTTTGGAAACACAAAATTGTTTGTTAAAATAAGACATCCATCCCCTATCACATGAAAGCACTCTCATTGTAATCAAACACACAGAAATATTTTGTCAGACTTCATAGATGATAACCCACTGTTGTTACCCAATATCGTGGACCTCCAGATATCTAACCCTTGTGTGTATGTTTTAACCTTGACAGATATGTTTATATATGAACACAAGTGATGTCTAGACTTGTGAAGATTCTTTTGTCAATAGCTACTTATATTTGTTTGATCTTATCAGCCAATAATTTGTCTGCTTGCAGTCGAACTTCATCAGGGAATGAGGTTGTGACAGATGTGACAACCTATCATCCCCTCTGGTACGCTATTTGGTCAGATCCCCCCTTGCCTGCCCCTCCCTTAGGCGTGGTAGGTAGAGGTTGGGTAGCTCAGTCCCATCATTCCGATTCAGCTCGGCCCCATGTAAGCGGTTGTTAATCGCTTCAAGAACTTTCCGGTGAAGGTCCCATGGCTCTCTTTCCAAGATTTTTATGTCTTCTAGAGTTGTTGATGTTATACAATGCCCTGTCTGTTCCTGGTGTTGGCTGAGGGCAGATTTTTTATCACTTTTTGATGGATTTTTGATGTTTCGTGATTCTTTCTGTTAAGGAATGTCCTGTCTAGGGGCCCGTTTCATGAAGCAGTCGTTAGTTTGAATAACTAACTACTGAACTGCTAATGAGAAAACTTGGCAATTTTCGAGGGGTGTTTCACAAAGCAGTCTTTAACTCATTCAGTCATAAAGTTCAGTCCTCAGTTCTGCCGTTACTCACTGTACTCTTGAAACAGTCTACCAGAATTCTTGCATAAAAGTGTCACAAATGTGTAGATAACTCTCCAATTTTTGGTGGCTGGAAATGCGTAAGAATGTCTCCTTTGAGGTCATCATAAAGGATCTCCACCATCTTTTTTGCCACTCTTTTTGTCACAGCCAGGTGCAACCTCTCATAAATTGCATCACTGTGCATATATTCTAATAGATTCTGCCTCTGATGAAATGTTGCCATCTGGCAGTACAGATAGCAAGAAAGGCAGCAGCCATATTGCACACAAAGACAAACGACAGACAACAGTAACTAATCAACCTTTCTAATTCATTCATTACGAATGCGTACCATGAAACTCTAGAGTTAGCGACTGGTCTGACCAGTAGTTAAATATCCATGGTAACAACAACACAATAACGAGCGAGAGAACTAGCAAGAGCTTCATGAAACGGCACTCATAACTAGCGAGAGGCTAACTACCGATCGTTAAATAACAACTGCTTCGGGAAACGGGCCCCTGTCTCTCTGATGAATTTCTCTCCACATACCTGACACTCACACTTGTATACAACACCTGTCACAACCTCATTCCCTGATGAAGTCGTATTGGCTGGTAAGATCAGAAAAATATAAATAGCTATAGACAAAAGAATCTTCACAAGTCTATTACAATAACATAGCTAATGAAACTGTTCTACACTATAAGTGATGTCTATTTTAGTTGCTCATTCTAAAAATCTGTAGCAATATAAAACCATGGACTTACTACACAGTATTGTTCTGCCAAATACATTAGTACCAGATAATTGTTTTTTTTTTTCTAAAATGCACAAATTTTTATGAACAAGGCAGCAAAGCTGTCAAATGTACAGACAAAAAGAAGAAAATAATAATGCACAAACTAGGATACTGTCAACTCTGATGCAAAAATGCATTATGCTTAACTGCATAGCCAACATCAAATTTTAATTCTGCTCAGCAGTTAATAAGGATGAAAGTAAAATATGTAACAAGCATTAGACTGGGTTCCCATACCTAGATCAATCTAACAGGATCGATCCACCTCCAAGGGGTTTCAGCTTAAGCGGTTAAGGATTCTAGCATGCCAGCTTCAGAAGGCGTGACAGACATCTAAGCAACTTACACTGATTGCAATTTAGCGAGAATCCCCTGGGAGATAAAGCAATCCACAGTTAGCAAGATAGGGTCTGGAAATGGTCCCCAAGGCTTCAGGCTGATAAGAGTTCATACCCTGAAAATGCCAGAATGAGAAAGTTTAAGAAAAGAAAGTGACATGGTTTTTCTTTAATGGTAACTATGGAGGCAGTGCCCAAAATAGGGTTTTCTTCAATTTTGATGCAATATATCATAATGCTTAACAGTATAATCACCATCAAACTTAAATAATAAAATAAAAGTATCATGGATATTCAGAAAATGTGACTAGCAAAGGTCTTCATAGCCCATGGAAGTTCAAAGTCACATCTTGAAAATGCAAATATGCAAAAAAATTAATTTTCACAAAAAAAACTTTATAACTTCAAAAAAAAACCCAATAGGACAGATTTTCCAACTACAGCTGTATTTTAGTCCTGTGTTTCTTTCCTGTAAGTGTGAGAAGAGTAAGTGACATGGTTTTCCTTTAATGGTCGCTATGGAGGCAGTGCCCAAAAAAGGGTTTTCTACAATTTTGATGCAATATATCATAATGCTTAACAGCATAATCACCATCAACTTTTAATAATAAAGTAAAACTATCATGGACATTCAGAAAATGTGACTAGCAAAAGCCCATGGAAGTTCAGAGTCACACCTTAAAAATGCCAAAATGTAAACAAGAGCTAACTGTACTGAAATGTGTTTATCTCCATTATCAACACCCTTTGTACATGAAACAAAATATTTAATTGACTGTCATTTTTATATGATCAACTAAGAAAATTGTATTCATAGGAAAAATATCAATAGAACCATTTTAAATGTCCAATTTGATCCATTCTGAGATTCTAAATATAGTGAATGATTGAATCTGACAAATTGCAATGATATGAGTTTTTTTCATTTTAACTCTATTACACAATACACAAAAACAAATATACCATCATTTTTTATAATCAAAAACCACTTATATACAAAAAAAGCATAACTTTTGTAAAAATGGTCTGATCAAGCTGATTTTCGAACTCGACCTTATTTTAGTAAGATTGACCACCTGTGAATTTCAAGCCAATAGAACGAAAGATTTCACTGAAATATCTTACCAGTGCTGCATGTATGCTGATAAAAAGCAAAAAAAAAAAAGCATAACTTTTGTAAAAATTGGTCTGATCAAGCTGATTTACAAAATCAACCTGTATTTTAGTAAGAATGATCACACTTGTGAATTTCAAGACAATAGGCCGAGTGGTTTTTCTTGAAATGTGTTATCAGTGTTGCATATATGCTAAAAAAGTTTAAAAACATCATAACCTTTTAAAAAAAAATGGCCCGGTCATACTGATTTTCGAACTTGACCTGCGTTTTATGAATATTCATGAGTTCTGTAAGTTTCAAGCCAAAACTTTGAACAGTTTTCCAGTCATCATGTTATCAGTGAAAGTGCACGGCGACAGCGGTGACAATGGCAACGACAAATGGAGGAGACGGTTATATGTACAGACACATCTGTGTCTGTACATAAAAAGGCATTCATATTTTCTATTGTTCATACAAAATACAATCATTCATAATTTAAATGAGAGAAACATTTGTACTATATATTCAAGCCCAAAAAATTTGAATTAACATATTTGTTCAGAATGACAACACCTTTTGAGCCATAACATGTGGTGTCATTTTTTCTTTTCTTTATTTTTCCAATAAACATTAAACAGTTTCACTGAATTGTGTTTGAAATTTTTTAGATGCATATCATTTCCAAGTAATAAGAGTTTATTTGTACATTGAAAGATTCAGATGAGGTGGGTTAGCAAATCACTTAGTGCTGCAAACTTCCAAATAACTTCAGACACTGCACCATATTTCCATAAATTGCCCTCTAAGCATTCTTAACAGCCTAGAACTGTTAGTTGCAGGGTTTTCATTTGCTGACAGGTACAAATTTACTCTGTTCTGCAAGTTTCAAGGGAGGTTTGTCATTTTCATCTGTGATTAGTTTGAGCTTCTGTTCCTCATTGGTGTGAAAGTTCAATCTCACAAAATCACTGGCCCTCTTCAGAGTGTGACTCCTGAATAATAAACATTCAGATGGTTTTGAAACCATAAATAAGTAACAAGTCTGATTAAACATTTAACACACAAGTGCTACCAAAACAATTTTATAAAGAAGTAGTGGTTCACTCTTTTAACTGACAATTAAATGTACCCTTTGGGCCAATTAACAATCGGGCAGTTTTTAAGAGATTGAAAATAAATATGAAAGTGCAGACTGGTTCTTATACAATTTAATATGCTATATAGGCTTTACAAAAGATGTCATACTGTCAACATGCTTGGCATATTTCTCGCCCCTTCTCCTGACTGGATGCTGATGGTCTCACCTTCCTCCACAGGACTTATCCCAGCTGAAGCATTGAAAATCAGCATACCAAAAATATCTATCAATGCCAGACCAGATACTTTACCCCTGCTTCAACCTCAGAGTGCTGTGTGCCAAGTGAGGAGACAGAAAAAACTGTTCATGAAGGATTGTTAATACGCTTTCTTTCACACAGAAGCTGTACACTGTGACCACTTTGACCTGATCAATGAAAACACCAGACATTCCCTTTGCATTTGTCAGTAAAGGCACTTCCACACCTAGATGCTGAGCTGCACACATCCCTGCCTGAGCCACCATTTAAGGGGCAGGTAGGGGCCAGGTAGTTACATAAGAGCAGATGAGCTGATCAGGTGCATTCCCACAGGGACCTATACCTTAAAGGTTTCTCGACAGATCGTCTGAATGGCCTGAATGGAGCATATTCTTCAGAACACATGCCCAACTAACGATATCTTTATCCAAATACACAAATTAAAAGCTCATTTTGTAAATTTTGGGCTTTAAAAGACGTCCTTTTTGCTAGGCTTGGGAGTTAATGAGCTACCTGGTCACTTGGTCCAATTACGACTATCTTGCCACCGGAGGAGAGAGCCAAGCAGCATGTTTAGCTGTCAAACTGAGCTGCATTTTCTACCTGTAAGTTTACTTTTCTGACTGCTGATTAAAAGTTCATACTCATTCAGATCTCTTACCGGAGGGATCTCAATCTTCATGAAGCCGTGTGAAGCCATTTCCCCGTCTATCCAATCCTTTAACTAGCATTTAATTATGGTTATCCCATCTAGTTTAAAATACTGCATTCGAATGAGTTGAAGGTACTTTTGATCCTTCGATATGAGGTCCATGTTATTTATGAAATTCAATTCAATTTATTAAACCCTTGCGCCCTACAGCTCATCAGAATGAAATGCAATAAAAATATAAAGTCATAAAAACAACAACAATACAACTACTAGTGGTAATGATAAAAACTCATCAGACTGATGCTAATCTTAGCTCCGATGTACATTTTAAGTACTTTCATAAGTTGTTTAATTGTGAAACATTGTTAAGTGATAAATTACTTTGTTTGAAAACACTTTGTTTTGTGTAATAAAAATTTTGATGTATTTCTGACTAATCGTTCTGTAGCAAAGACATTTTGAAATTTTAAGTTCTTAAAAGAATAAAATGAAATTCACCCTTGATGTCATCTAAAATACATAGTTCACAGGTTCTTAATTTTTATTGTGTCTGTTTACCTTCCAGTTTCTACAGCTAGATTATGTAATGAAACACTCAATTCGGCAAGAAATTCCTTATATTTCTGTGAAATTGGCTTATTTAAATAGAACTGCACTGTAAAATTATCAACAAGATGTTGGAACAATAGCCCTTTACTCCTTGTGGATATTTCATCTGTCAATGTTTGTCTAAAATTATCTTTCACTCTTTACTCTATCCAGGACGGTATCAAATTATCTGACATACTTTCATGAAAAATTAATGACAAGCCAATTGTCTCCAGTTCATTCTGTACTCAAATTACCTAATCAAATTTTTTTGTTAAGTAGATCTTTATAGCACGCTGTTATAATACAATTTTTTGAGGAGCGGATTTAAATCAATATTAAAAAATCATAGCTTTATACTTAAAAGAAGCGGTATCTCCTCACGGTTTCATAATATACTAAGTTATGTACAATGAACTTATATTAGTTATCACTAGTGCTCCTTTCTATACCCAACATTCTTTTAAAAAATCTGCATGTGCTTTCTTATATCCCTTACCATGTTAAATCTCCATGCATAATTTAAAACATACTAGAGTGCACACATTAAAGTGAACACATTAAAGTTATGATTTTTTAACATGCTACTATTAGCAAACAATGCTTTTTTACCTTGTTCTGATATATGTTTTTGGGTTTGACAAAACTTACAAATTTGCAAAAAGTATTGCATACAGATGCAGAACTTGCATTTCAAATTATAAAATTATAAACCTTTTAAATTACTTAATATTTCAGATGAAACACCCTTCAGAAACAAATTCTCAAAGCAAATTAAAGGATTGAGTGCTGAATCTTCCAAATTCGAGAAATTGATATTTACGTGAGTAGAATCCTTTAATTTCATTTACTATTTTAGAGGTTCTTGATATCGCAGGGTACAGTAGCTGGGCTGCTTTCTCCCCAGGGAGGTGAGAACATCACCACCTAGTCTGACTCAGGGGGTCAAAACATATGCCAGGCAGGTTGGCATCTAATGTCAACCACACTGAGACACAGTGGGGTGCAATGTTTAAGAAGCTGAATTTACTTAAATCTGAGTATTTCTCACCTTATAGCCAGCCATACTTCTCTGTTATCATTGCTGTCAATATGACCACTGTCTTTATGAAACACCATTCCTGAATGAAATACCTTCCATGTTTGCCCAAAGTCCACACTGTACATGATATCAAATCCAGGGATCTCACAGTTGGCTGATAAGGTGCCATCTTTGCTGAAACTGAAGTGCAAAGTACTGCATTAAAAACATGCTATTTTATAAATCTAAACTATAAGTAATTTCCCCTCCAAAACAAAGTTTCCTCAAAAAGGGCAATTTTCTCTTACACAAAAACCATTAACCATCTTATCCCAAGCACTGGGATTCAACAATTTGTTTGTTTTTTTTTAATTCAGTGATTTATTTCCTTTTTAATCCAATGATTTAATTCATTGTATTCCCTTTTTAATTCAAAAATTTAATTCTAAAGGACTGTCCTAGTATTCAGAACAATTTTCACTATTCTGACTTTCAAAGATGTGGCCTTTCTTTCATTTTGCACAATAACGCAAAAAAGGTGAGATGTTTTTTATCATGGCTATTTGTAATCCTGAGATAATGGCACTACGCACACTTTATATAAACTTTTAGTAACAGGATTTTAATGTCTTTAAGGTCTGAAATATTAAGACTACTAGTCATGATATCATTTTAAGATTGTAGTAGACATGATATTAAGTAAGATGATTGCTAATCACTATGTTGTTTTTACAATGTATTCAATGTTACATGACTGCTAGTCATGATCTTGTATTATATCTGATATTTAGAGGACTGCTAATCATGGTGTTATTTCAACATTGTATTAGATGTGACTTCTAGCCTGGATGTTGTTTATATGCAATACTAATTCTATTTTATTTTTATTTCATTTTTATTTTTATCCATTTATTTATTTATTTATTTTTTTTGGGGGGGGGGTGTAGAAAATTACAATTTGCAACAAAACTGTGGGGAAAAGTGATAAGTCAAATCCAAGGTTGCAATAAGATGGTAAATATAGGACTTCCCATCCAAGAAAATATAAGAGCCTGGAAATATGCCAGGTGCAGTTCACGGTGAAAAGTAGGTCAAAGATAAATTTCAAGGTCACAGGAAGACCTTCAATACATGAGCTCCTATTCAACATCAATAGTAACTATGGGCATATCTCTGCCAGTTTTGGAGTTTGGAGATATAAGGGACAGAAACTTTGCAAAGTTCAGTTCATGATGAAAAGTAGGCTTAACAAGTTCCATGGGCATATCTCTGCAAGTTTTGGAGTATTCCACATTTTTATTTTCACCACTGAATATTGTAACATTGTAATATTTGATATAGCGCAACTCCTAAACCATATGGAAAACAAAAAAATTTGAGATCACTTCTAGTATTGCACTTGACAGGCTCTTAAAAATGCAAAAACAAGAGGTCTTTAGCATCTATGGTTGCAGAATTAGAGTTTTTTCAGTTTCTCCCGTAAAAATACTTCAATTTACCCCAAACTCTTGAAGATGAAAGGAGTCCCTAATTGTAACCTTTCAATATAATATGAGAGTTTTCATCTGTGTAGTTCCTGAAAATTGGCACAAACTATTTTTTTTTTTTTTTTTTTTTTGCAGAAAATTCCAATTTTTAGACAATTTTGCCCCATTTGACCTTGAAATAAATGTCAAAGGTCAAATTCATATATGAAATCTCCACATATGACTGTCAGTCAGCCATCTATAGAAATTTTTCCCATAATTCCTTTGGTTTGGGAGAAATTTAGAATTAAATTTTGCAAATTTTAGACAAGGGTGCATTGTGACAAGCACCACACCTAGATCCGAGCACCGACTAAGCCCAAAATTCACATGGCTCAAGTTGAAATTAAATGTGACCTAGCGCCACGCTGGTTGTACAATTACAATATAGTACAGTTTGCTGAAAAAAATGGAAAATGCAACGTACCTGTGGTCAGATGAAGGTGACTTTTAAACTTGACTTGCATTTTATTAATATTCATCAATATGTTTGATGACAATAGTTTAACCTGTTTTCCACTTTTGTTATGGATTTTATTCTTCTAAAGAAAGTGAATATGTGCTATCAGACACCAAACATTAACTGAGCAACCTGCTCCAAAAGGAGACAGTCAGTCTGAACAAGAATGTGCTGTTGGTGAAAATGGAACAAAATGTACTTACACAGCTCCTGGTAAAGGCAAACGATACCAAATGCCCAAAGAATCAAGTTCAGATAATTCCTTGAGTCCGAGGGTGCTCGCAAACTTCTCCCAATCTTCTTGCATGAGGTCAGCCTTTGTGTCATCTGTCTCCCAGGGAGCCTGATGCCATGACCTCTCAGCCACTGCCAGTAACCGTGGAAACAGCATATAGTAAAACTGATCTGCACTACGTATAGTTTCTGTCCATAATTGACTTTGTATTCCTTTAATAAACAAAGATAGAGATAACAGGGTCACTTTCATACAAGCTGAAAGCAACATTTCTATTTAATCTGTACACTTTGCAAAAAATTAGTACAATTTATTTTCCTTTTGATGTCTTTTTATCTATCAAGTCTACATTTACTTTTGTAACATTTCATATTACTACAACTACTAACAACTTCCAATTCAGAATCAACAATTAATTATAAAACTGTATCTTATCAGTCATGGAATCTTCAACATCTTAGAATGCATTCCCAAAAACCCATCCTTTCAGCTGGATTGATTTAACTCGGCAGGGCTTCTCTTTAAAGCCCACTAACAGCATCTTTTTTGCGTCCTTTGTGCAATGATTAAACTGTTGCTGTGGTTATAGTAAACATACAATCCACACAGCAAACCAGTTCTGTTTTCTAAAGAATCTTGTATATGATTCTCAGGTTTCTTCATCTCTTTACACTTTCCCAATATGTTTGAACTAATACATTTATACACAATTCTTAGCTTTTTGCATTAAAGCATCTGTTTTCAGTGAACTTACCCAAAATGTTCTCAGACTGATCCACTAGCTTACACTTTTCCTGGTACCCTCCGCAAAGAGGCCTATACTTGAACACATGCTCCAAGGATATAGACCGCGAAGCCCAGTAAAGACCACGCTCTTCTGGATCTTGAATTTGGGGGTGGTCAAAATAGAGATAGTTTGCATTTGACAAGATGACCTGAAGAAGAGTTAAGAATGTGTTATGTGACATATCTGTTATGTGTGATTGCATTAACAAGGCAGCAAAGCTGTCAAACGTACAGACAAAAACCAGAAAATAAAAATGCAGAAAATAGGATACTGTCAATTCTGATGAACTGATGCATTATGCTTTCTGTAACTGCATAGCCAACATCGAATTCTAATTCTGCAAAAACAGTGGATTAGGATGAAAGTAAAATGTGTAACAAGCATTAGACTGAATTCCCATACCTAGATCAATCCAACAGGATCAATCCAACTCCAAGGGGTTTCTCACTAAATTGCTTTCAGCTTAAGCGGCTTAGGATTCTGCCATGCCAGTTTCAGTAGGCGTGACAGACAGCTAAGCCACTTAGCAATTTGATTGCAATTAAGCGAGAATTCCCTTGGAGACAGATCGATCCACAGTTAGTGTAATAGGGTCTGGAAATGGTCCCTAAGGCTTCAGGCTGATAAGAGTTAAAGTTCATACTTTGGAAATGCCAGAATGAGATAAAGTGAAAATTTCACAAAAAAAATTGCTTAAACTAATATATATATATATATATATATATATATATATATATAATTTAATAGAGCTGTTCTTCTAATTTGGGCTGTATGTCAATCCTAAGAATCATTCTTGTTAAAAAAAATACAGAAAATGTTACAAAGTAACAGTACAGGGCTCCTGGTGGATGGGAGTGATAAGTCACATCTTGAAAATGCCAGTTTGAAAAATGAAAAATTAAAAAAGAAAAAATTACAAAAATATTCCACTAAAGCTGCCATTCAGTCTAGTTGCACTACCATGATATGAATCATCCAACTTGAGTTTAAGCTGTGTAAACAACTCACAGAAATATATTTGTTTTATCACACAAGGCACCAAAGCTGTCAAATGTACAGACAAAAAACAAAAAATAAAAATGCAGAAAATAGGATGCTGTTAATTCTGATGCACTTATGTATTATGCTTAACTACAGCCAACATCAAATTTTAATTCTGCACAACAGTGGATCAGGATGAAAGTAAAATGTGTAACAAGCATTAGACTGAATTCCCATACCTACATCAATCTACGAGGATCAATCCAACTCCAAGGGGTTTCTCACTAAATTGCCTTCAGCTTAAGCGGCTTAGGATTCTGGCATGCTAGTTTCAGTAGAGGTGACAGACAGCTAAGCCACTTACATTAATTGCAATTTAGCGCGTGATAGGGTCTGGAAATGGTCCCTAAGGCTTCAGGCTGATAAGAGTTCAAGACACTTTGGAAATGCCCGAATGAGAATAAGTGAAAATTTCACAAAAAAATTGCTTAAACTCAATAAAAAAATAATAATAACAATAATATATATATAAGAAATTGTAAAATAAAACATAACAAAAATTCCAATAAAGCTGCTATTCAAACTTTTAAGCTGTATAATTACTAACATGATTTGAATAACCCTATTGAGTTTGAGAATAATACTGCACTGTTATTCATCTTTAGCATTAATGTAAACGTTACACAAAATTTTTCTTTTGTAAAATTATTTTCAATATTAAATAACATTTACCTGCATAATAATCATCGATTCCTAATTATGTGACACAATCAAGAGAGCTAAACCTGTGGGACTTTACAATGAAATCTCAACGTTTGTTTTATGTAATCTCATTTAATGGCCACTTGAAAATTAATTAAGCAAATTACTTTATAACCCTAAAATAACTCGAAAAATTAATTAAGCAAATTACTTTATAACCTGAATTAACATACTGCCCGCTATCCATATACATTTATTGCACCATATAGCACTCTATAGAACTGCATTGCTTCCAAAACAGAAACAAACACACTGGTTTTCCAACACAAGCTGCACTTCAGTCTTATGAAACTTTTCAGTAAATTTGAGTATCATAAGTAACATGGTTTTCCCTTAATCGCTATCCTGGCAGCAGTGTCCAAAATAGGGTTTTCTTCAATTTTCATGCAATATAACATAATACTTAATAGCATAATGACCATAAATTTTTTTATAAAAAAATAAAAGTATCATGGATATTCAGAAAATGTGATATGGGAAGGTCATCAAGGCCATGGAAGTTCAGAGTCACACTTTAAAAATGCCAAAATGTAAACAAGAGATAACTGTACTGAAATGATTTTCTTTCCATTTTCAACACCTTTTTTACATTAAACAAAATAATCAATTTATTGTCATTTTTAAATGATCAACTAGGAAAATTGTTGACATAGGAAAAATATCAATAGAACAATTTCAAATGTCCAATTTGCTCCATTCGGAGATTCTGAACATAGTGAATGATTGAATCTGACGAACTACAATGATGAGTTCCTTTCCACTTTTGATACTTTATTACACAATGCACGATAACAGGTTTACCGTCATTTTTATATAATCAACTAACAATATTGTTAAGAAGCAGAAAATGTCAAAACAACACTTTTACACATCTAATTAGTTCCATAATGAGACTGTTAACATGCCTAAGAATTAAATCTGAAGAAAAACCACTTATATACAAAAAGGCTAATAACTTCATCAAAACTCAACTGATTAAGCTCATTTTCAAACTTGATCTGTATACTGGTCAGACTGATCACTCCTGTGAGTTGAAAGGCAAAAGGCTGATTTGTTTTCCTTAAAATGCGTCATCAGTGTTGCATATATGCTGAATAAAGGAAAAAACAGCATAATTTTTGTAAAAGCCAATTTTCTCCAATCAAGCCAATTTTCGAACTTGACCTGCGCATTATGAATATTCATCAGTTCTATAAGTTTAAAGCCTAAAGGTAAAACAGTTCTTAACTTATCGCGTTATCTGTATTGCATATATGTTGAAAATAGTGAAAAAACAGCATAACTTCCCTAAAAATGGCCCGATCATGCTGATTTTCGAACTTGACCTGCGCATTATAAATATTCATCAGTTCTGTAAGTTTCAAACTAAAAAGTAAAATGGTTTTCCACTTATGGTGTTAACGGTGCTGCAAATGCAAATGCATCCATAGTCATTGCAATAAAAGGAACCCTTGTATGTTGTCTGCTACAATATTGTTTCGCTCACTACACAAGAAGCATAAATGACACAAATACTTTGTAAATATGATGAAAGCCTTAGTTAATCTAAAATGTTTTTTGGCAATTTGGAAACTTATTTAGCAAAGAGACAAATGTTCCCTTATATTTCACTAATTTTCTCATTTTACCAAGACTGATAGTAAACTGATAGTAATTCTTGAAGAAACAAAAGATCAAATGATAGCTAGGCTTTTGAGATCAATCTTGGTAAAATTGCTGCTTTTTTAATTCTGATTTAATATATATGACTTCTTATTTGTATTCTAGTCATTATGGGTTAATCTCTTTTAGTATAGGAAATGAAAGGGGTATAAAGTTTGAAAAGTGCATCAGGAGGTCAAAGGCGACATGCAAGATCACATTTGGATTTCCAATACATTATTTCCTATTCAACTTTAAGGATGCTGTCTCTAAATTGACAATATCATTTTTGCCCTAGTAAATTGATAAAAAGGTAGCAAAGCTGTCAAATGTACAGACAAAAAGCAGAAAATAATGCAAAAAATAGGCTACTGTTAATTCTGATGCAAAAATACATTAAGCTTAACTGCAAATTCAACATCAAATTGTAATTATGCACAACAGATAATACCAATGTTAGTAAAATGTGTAACAAGCATAAGGCTTCAGGCCCACGAGAATTTCACAAAAAAAGTCAATAAAAAAATGATAATTCAATACAGCAGGTTTTCTAATTTGAACTGTATATCAATCCTAAGAATGATTCTTGTAAGTTAAAAAAAAACTAGAGGATCAGAGAGGCGATACCGCCTCTGGATATTGTACCACCAGCTGGAGTAAGCACATTCGTAAGGACACCCCCCAAAAAAAATAATAAAAAAAAATTGGACACCACCACCAGTCTTGTGCTTGACAAGCTCTATAAAATGCAATAAACAAGAGTTCTCAAAATATGCACAAAAAAAAAAAAAAAAAAAAAAATCAAAAAAACATAACAGTTAAAATGGTCCAATCAAGGAGATGTTCAAATTGACCTATATTTTCCTAACACTGATCACTCCTGTGATTTTCTAGACAATAGGCCTATTGGTTTTCCTTGAAATGCATTATCAGTATTGCATATACCGGTATGCTGACAAAAGAGAAAACCTAGGGACAACACTGAGCAGATCTCTGCTAGTTTTGAAGATATGAAGGGCACGAAAATATGCAGAGTTCAGTTTGTGGTAAAAAGGTAGGTCAAAGGTCAATTTCAAGGCCACAGTATATGACTTCCTATAAAGGTTCAATAGTAGCTATGGGCATTTCTTTACCAATGTTGGAGATATGAAGGCCAGGAAACATGCAAAGTGCAGTTCAACATAAATAGTAGGTCAAAGGTCAATTTCAAGGTCACAGTAAGATTGCCAGTTTATGACTTTCTATTCAAGTTCAATAGTAACTTTGGACCTATCTCTGCCAGTTTTCGAGATATAAGGGATAGAAAATTTGCAAAGTTCAGTTCATGTTGAAAAGTAGGTCAAAGGTCAATTTCAAGGTCACAATAAGAATGCCAGTATATGACTTCCTATTCATGTTTAACAGTAACTATGGGTGTATCTCTGCCAGTTTTGGAGATATAAGGGCTGGAAAATTTGCAAAGTTCAGTTCATGGTGAAAAGTAGGTCAAATGTCAATTTAAAGGTCACAGTTAGATTAACAGTATATAACTTCCTATTCAAGTTCAATAGTAACTATGGGCTTATCTTTGCCAGTTTTGGAGATATAAAGATCAGAAAACTTCAAAGTGCAGTTCATCATGAAATGTAGGTCAAAGGTCAATTTCAAGGTCACAGTTAGATTACCAGTATATGACTTCTTACTCAAGTTCAATAGTAACTATGGGCATATCTCTGCTAATTTTGGAATATTTATCATTTTCCCCACTGAATATTGCAATGTTGTAATTTTTGATATAGCGCAATGCCTAAACCATATCGAAAACAAAAAAATGGACACCACCTCCAGTATTGCACTTGACAAGTTCTACAAAATGCGATGAACAAAAGGTTTCTGGCATTTACCATTCCAGAATAAAAACAAGTTTTCAGTTTCGGGATCTAATGGCTGCTTCTCCCGTGAAAATGCACCGATTGACCCCAAACTCCCAAAGATGAAAGGAGTCCCCAATTGTAACCCCTCACTGTAACAGGAGAGCTTAGATCTGTGTAGTTTCCAAAAAATAGCACAAACAAATATTTTTTTGCAGAAAATTCCCATTTTTTAGAAAATTTTGGCTTGTTTGACCTTGAAAAAAAGGTCAAAAGTCAAATCCAAGGGCATATTTGGAATCTCCACATATGAGTTTCGGTCAGACTTCTGTAGTAATTTTTCCCATAATTCCTTTGGTTTGGGAGATATTTAGCCTTGAATTTTCAAAAATTTTGACAAGGGTGCGTTTCAACAAGTGTCACGCCCAGGCCAATGCACCGACAGAGATAAAAAAACAGGGTGTTCAAGTTGAGATTATATGTGACCTAAATCCAAGAGATGGGGACACAGGTCCTGGCGGTCTAGGAGGAGAAGCGGTAACAGTGACTTGTTTCCGGCGCCCGACTGCGGAGCCGCAGGAGCCGGCGGAGCCGGCGGAGCCAGCGGAGCTGTACGAGACGGGTCGGGACTAAAACCATGAGTACCGCCAGCGTATACGCTGGTGGTACTAATAATGAGTAACAGTTTTCTTTTCATAATGTTTCTGGTGGCAGTGCACAAAATAGGTTTTGTTGCAGTATTACATAATGATTAAAGGTATAATTACCACCAATTTTTAATTGTCTAGTATAAATAACATGGACACTATGTTTTTTTCTTAATGGCAGCAGTGTCCAAAATAGGGTTTTCTTCACTTTTGATGCAATATTGCATAATCCGTAACAGCATAATTACCATCAATATTTTATGATCAAATATAAGTATCATGGATATTCAAAAAACGTGACTAGAAAAAGTCTTCAAGCCAATGAAAGTCACACCTTGAAAATGTTAATATGTGAAGAATAAAAATTTCACAAAATACTATATTACTTTTAGAAAAATTACCCAATCAGACTGGTTTTCCAACTGATGCTGTATTTAAGTCCTATGTTTCTTTACTGTAAGTTTGAGGACAGTAAGTGGCATGGTTTTCCTTTAACAGTCACTACTGCAACAGTGCCCCAAATGGGTTTTCTTCAATTTTGAGAAAATATAACATTAATGCTTAACAGTATAATCACCACCAATCTTTAATTAGGCACTGCAGGTAACATGGATATTTAGAAAATGTGACTAGCAAAGACCCATGGAAATTAAATTCACACCATGTAAACGAGATAACTGTACTGAAATCAGTTTATTTCCATTTTCATTACTTTTTTTACATAAAACAAAATAACTCATTTACTCTCACTTTTAAAGGATCAACTAAGAAAATTGCTAAGATGGGAAAAATATCAACAGAACAATTTTAAATGTCCATATGCTCCATTCTGAGATTCTGAACAAAGTGAATGAGTCAATCTGACAAACTGCAGTGAAATGAGTTTATTTCCATTTTGACACTTTATTACACACTAAAGTTAACAGGTTTAGCATAATTTTTATATAAACAGCAACAAAATCATAGAAAATGCCAAAAAATGTCTGCCCTAGCATTATCTATGCAATTTGGATATTATATTTCATAGTTCTTCTTGTTTTAAATTTCATATGTATATAAATATATATTTACCTTATATCCTTTTTTGAGAAGTACATGAGCTATATCCTGGCCTGAATGCCCTATGTCCCACACATTTATGCTGATTTGATTGTCTGGCATGTTATACTGGTCCTTGTGGACAATGTCTTTGTCACTTTTCTTGATTGCATCCCATAATATTACATCTACTTGATACTTTGCTGAAAGAAAATCAAAAGCTATACTCCTACCAACTTCCTATCAGCTTCAAATTTAATGCTCTACAGTTTGTATTCCCTGTAATATAGTTCACTTTTCCATTCTTGGCACATATACAGAGTTTAACCAAATATTACATGTTACCAAATACCTATGCAGACATGATGAAACTCTCGGTCTGATCGGTCATGACCGGGAAAATTTGTCTGGACCGGTATAAAATTGGACTTGGTCGGTACAAAGTACCGACAAGAGTTTTAAGAACCACAGTTTTGAATTTACATTCATCATTCGACATACTTCACTAATAAAATTATATGAAACCCAAAGCGTTTTTCCCCTCCATTTCAAACCTATCACATTCACAAACAAAGTAAGTTACTTAATCATACTGGAAGTATCTGTCTCAAACGAATAGACAATTTTTCATTACTGTCGGTCTAAATGTCCGGCCATTCTGAAAAGTTTTCAGCATGTCTGCTATGTGACATATTTCCTTTATGAGGCACAATAATTAGCCCTAACTGAACAATTTAAATTGCACAATATAATTTATCTTATGAAAACCAATTATTAAAGTGTTCCTCCAATGGCAACCTCCACACTGACTCACCCACACTACTCAACTAGACAGCTAATTGCACAACACTATTTCTTTCCTCAGTGTAGAAAACATATTATTGCCAAATGAATGTCAACTTCAAACAACTACTTTTCCTACCAAACTTAAAATGCACTACATGCACTACTTTCAAGTGACAATCTACCAATCTACAAGCATACAAGGTTTTTAGCAGCATATGTACACCATTTCACACAAACACACTCACATAAACACACATACTACCCAATGTTATCCCCACCTACACATTCCATCACCAATTGCAATAAATAGGCCTGCACACGTTAATTGAGTGCTCGACTGCATGTGCTGACTTTTTCCTTCTGACTGTGCAACTCATGGACATTTTACACAGGAGCCAGAGGAAAGATGGCTGATTTCAATACAGTGTTATTAACCTAAGATATTGTATCTAGGGCCAAACTACCAAACCCTAGTGCTGAGATACAAACTAGCATTGTTATAAAATGATTATAACTTGTTACAGACTTAAAGTTAGAGGGAAAAGATTTGACAGCATGCCACTGTACACATGAACTTGTGTCTGTGGAGCACTAAATTGTGTTGTAAAATTCTCATAAAACATGTTGCTAGAAAATTTCCCAACTAATTTGAAGAGCAGAGACACTTCAGCTATCAACAAAGGTGCAATGTAGAAAATCAAATCAAACTTTTGGGAAATGAAGCAAAATACACCTCAGGATGAACAAGATATAATTGTCACACTAATTTCACCAGCTGTCAGGGTAAATCTATTCATTGCTGAAGTGTCAGAGCATTATCTGATAGTTTGTTATAGACTGTGAAAATTTCTAAAACTTGGTATAGTTTATAAAATTACAAAAACCAATAACAGAAGAATAAAATACAGTTTGTTATAGTGACAAGGGTACTGCTCTGGCCACTTGAACCTATTTGTCATCATAAGGTATCATGTTTCCCAAGGACAGCAATCCATTCAACCTTGTGGTCAGAGACAACATCTTCTGTCTGATCTGTCTGATAGTCTCCAGTCTGGTTGGCCAAAAGCTAACAGTAAAAGCTTGTGCTCAATAACCTTACTATTATGTTATCATACTACTAATGAACATTTCCCCTGGGCAACAATTATAATGAATAAAAATAACAAGGATAATAGTAATAACACATCAAATGTCAATTAACTATTAATAAATTATAATCAATTCATCATTAAATTTCTTTTTTCCAAAGCTTGCATCAAATACTTGGCCAGTTCCTTGGTTATGATCATCATAATAAATTGCAATGTTAGGTCTGTATCATTATTAGATGTATACTAGCCAATCATTGGGTCTATAAAATGTTTTCTACGCATGTGAGTGGCCTTGGAAACCTTCTGTATATTGAACTTCTCATTTTAAGTCTTCAATATAATTGAATCTACAACTTGCATTTTTCCAGATTGGTTTGACACACCCCCTAAAAAAACATCTGTCATATACTGCCTGTCAGCTTGAGTAAGGTCAATTTTGTATGTGGCCTAAGCAACATGATTATTAACCACAGCAGTGACTATCAAATTTGTCAATGAAATGAAAAATAATTACAGTTATAGACAAGTATCTGTCACCTTCCCCACAGTTAACAGTATGTGCCTGGTCATAGAAATATCCAGTCTCCACAGGTGACACCTTGCAGAGCCAGTGAGCAGAATCCACCGTTTTGCTAAAAATAGCATTGTCACGCAACTCTACTGCTAACATATTCAACAATGAAAAAATAGTGATTTACTCATATTTACTTCAAAATTACTACTCATACTTACTTCAATATTACATATTACATAAGACTGCTACACCACACTCTTAAACATAATAATCTGCCTTGGGCCTCAACGATTTTTTTTTTCAATTAAGTAAATGTTGTCCTTACTACTACTTCTGTACATTTCATCACAGTATCAATGACTTTTTATCATAATTTGCCAATGAAGAGGTAAGAAATATACAGACCTGTTATATTAATAATTTTCTCAGCAAACATCTGCCTGAGTTCTTCTCTTGATTTCCCCATCTGCATACAGACAGTTGACTTCTCCCATGCGCCCCGAGGTACCTCATCACCTCCTAAATGTATAGTCTTGAGAGAGTTATGTCCCTTGTGTAAATCTATCACAGATTTAATCACATGCTCAATAAAGACATATGTGGAGCTAAGGCATGGGTTCATAACGTTTTCTGTAAATAGCTGCACTGAAGAGAATTCTGAGTCATCATTAAAGTCATTGAGCAGGTATTTTGAAGCTTTTTGGGGATCTTTTGATATGTATTTGTCATATCTTAATAACATTGACTGGATGGCAGCATGTGCATGAGCTGGCATATCAAATTCTGGGATGATTTCAATATGGCGATGAGCAGCATAGTCTAGAATTTCCTGATAATCTGAGGTTGTGTAAAAACCACTTCCAAGACCCGTAGCTTCAGGACCAGATCCAAGTTGTGGCATAAGGCATGCAACTTTGGTAGGATCATGGCAACGCCTGGCTCCAATCTAAACATAATAAACAAAGAATCAACATAATGCCCAAGTTTTCAAAGAAATAATGAAAAAATAAGATGCCTAATTTACAAACCATATCGAAAACAGTCAACTATCAATGGCTGACAGTAATCTCTAGGATATCACAGACCTTGTATACATTTGCATTGGAACATGCTTAGCATTTAATGAATTTAAATTAAAGGGATAACAACTGTCCGTATGATATCCACATTTTACAATAAATGCATTGTAAACAACTTATAGAAATATAATAGATTCTATTTTACCGTCAATACAGCAGTTCACACAATTATTCTGGAATTTTTGCTTGCTATCACATCACGTGACTTCCATAGATGGCTATACTCTGTAATAATCTCTTAAGAAAATATTACAAAAATGAAACTTTTTAGAAAAAAAAAACAGGGACTAACTTTAAATGTTGGAATGGATTCATTTACCATTGGTAAGTATGGGGAAATTGTCCTTTACTCCAGGGAAATCTATTTTTTTGCAAAAATGAACAGCTGTTATCCCTTTAATTGGAAATTATAGGTAAAATTATGTAGGATGTGTGTGTGTGTGTGTGTGTGTGTGTGTGTGTGTGTGTGTATAAGTATAGTAAAATCATTTTCTATTAGGAATTTTAAACTCAACTGAGTGAACAAGAATGAGAGAATGTGAGAGAAAGTTATTAGTTAACTTGAGATTAATGTGTCTTGTACTTTCTGTTTCTTTTCTTAGAATACCAAAAAATTTATAAATGAAACACTGCAACTAGAAGAAAAAAGTTTCAATTAAATAAAACTAAGTTTTTAATAAATAAAACTAGATCAAGAGAATTCTAGCATCCAGCCCCCCCCCCCCCCCCCCCCCAACCATTGTTACCACCATTCCTTCCATCTGAAAAGGTCTTAATCTTCAACTTCAGATCACAAATTATCTAACATGGTCCTAATCATTAGAGATGTGGTCCTACCATGGGCTGACTCAGTCTGCTTTTTTGATTAAATATCATCTTACTTTGAATAAGCAAAGCCAAGTTTTTTTTTAAACAAATATTAACACAGGGCATTTACAACAATGAGAGACAAAGACACCTTCCACACACCGCTCACACAATGAAAAAAACTCTTACAGATGATGACTTAAAATACAAGTAAAAATTAGTAAGAGTAAGAGAATCTCAGTAGGCTATGACACATGATCTTTTCTATTCATATGAATATTTTTTTCTGTGCTTTCCCATTTCTTCCTTAGATCAACTGCCTTTTAAGGACCCAGGAGGTATAAAGACTGAAAATCTATTTTTTTGCTTCTCCAAATACTTTTTGCAGGGATCCCAGAGTGGTTTAATTTTATTCTGCCTGCATAGAGTGAGATATTTCTTTATATGAAGGAGTAGAGTATGCAAGAGCTGTTATCCAATAATCCAAATAGAAACAGGCAAGAGTTTTGTTCTAATTCAACAGGGCACTGTGTGCGTAGGTTCTGAATGAAACAAGTTCAAATGAAATCCCAGAAAATATGCAATAAAGTCTCTTTTGGGGCATTACAGAAAGTGCATCACTCGTTTTTTCCACTTAATGTGTTACCTGCATTGCACATATGCTGAAAAAAAGCTAAAAACAACATAAATTTTGGAAATATGGCCCAATGAAGCTGTTTATTTAACTCAACCTGTGTTTTAATAATATTCCTCAGTTCTGAAAACAAAAGGTCAAACGGTTTTCTGCTCATTGTGTTATCTCTGAAAGAGAACGGCAACAACAGGTGATGGCCATGTGTACAGGCATGATGTATCTGTGCATAAAAAATAATCCACTGAGAGTTTTTTCACTTATACCTGTATGTTAGTAATGTGATCACTCCTGTAGGTTTTAGGACAATGGGCTTATTGGTTTTCCTTTAAATGTGTTTTCTGTATTGCATACAGTAAAATATATGCTAAAAAAATACATCATTTTTTAAACAATGGACCAGTCAAGCTGATATTGGATCTCAAGCTGTATTTTACTAATATTCATCAGTTCTGTAAGTTTGAAGACAAAAGGTCAAACAGTTTTCCACTTATCATGTTACCTCTGAAAGTGCATGGTGACCACAGAAGCAGATTATGACTTTATGTACAGACACTATATGCCTGTGCAAAATAAAAAGAAAACTTCTACAAACCTCAGTTAATTCTGGAAGACCTGGAATCTCCAGTCTCCAACCCTCATCATCTGACAAATGGAAGTGTAACTTATTCATCTTATACTTAGACATAGCCTGCAGCGTCCTTAGAATGACATCCTTTTGGAAAAAATTCCGTGATACATCAATGTGTGTTCCTCGATAAGAAAACCTTGGTGCATCTTGGACTTTTAACTGTGGAATATTCCCTTGTTCATCCATAGTTGAATATATGGTCTGCATAGCATAAAAAACCCCAGCAGTTGATGGTGATGTGACCTCAATTCGCTCATCTTGTGCACTGACATCAATTCTGTATGCTTCTTTGCTGTGTATTGCCTTCCCCTGTATAATGACATCAACTGGGCCCTGTCTGATGCGTATGACTTTCTTGCCTGGATCATCTTGTGACAGAGGAAGGAGCATTCCTGGAGAAGAATAAATAAAGGTTGTATAATACTAAACAGAGCAGTTATTGCTGTTAAAGGAGTAATTTTCTTTATTCCTCATTTCTGACAATTTTCACAAGTCTCAGTCATTTTCTTCTTTGGCTATCCATTCAAGTTTACTCCAAAGCCTACAGTCACTGTAATGCTGGTATATGGCATGATTTGTGTTACAATATTCAATAAATATATATTTCATTCACTTTAAAGTTTGTTATCCAATGTTTCAAAATTTTATGCAATATTCTTTTTTTTTTTCATTCAATGTTGTTTCATTTTTTACTGCAATACTTTTTTTTTCATTCAATGTTGTTTCATTTTTTATGCAATAATTTTTTTCATTCAATTTTGTTTCATTTTTTCATGCAATGGTTTTTTATTTTATTTCAATGTTGTTTAATTTTTTATGCAATAATTTTTTTATTCAATGTTGTATCAACTTTTCACGCAATGTTCTTTTTTTTTCATTCAATATTGTTTCATATTTTTATGTAATATTCTTTTTTTTTTCATTCAATGCTGTTTCAAATTTTTATGCAATATTTTTTTTTATGTACAGACACAGATGTGTCTCTACATATTACCCCCCCACCTGCATCTGTCGTTGTCGTTGACTCCATGCGCTTTCATCGATAACACAATAAGTGGAAAGCAGTTTTACCTTTTGGTTTTAAACTTACAGAACTGATAAAAGCTCATAATACACAAGTTGAGTTCAAAAATCAGCATGATCCGTCCTTTTTTCAAAAGTTATGCTGTTTTTTTTTTCACTTTTTTCATCACATATGCAACACCAATAACATGATATATGGAAAATCATTTTACCCTTTGGGTCGAAACTCTTGAGCTGATAGCAATTTAGCATGAACCCCCAGGGAGTTTGGTCGATCCAGATGGATCGATTTAAGTATGGGAACCCAGTTTTACAGAATTGATGGTCATTAAATGCTGGTCAAGTTCCAAAAAAAAGACATGATCAGGCTTTTTTTTTAAGTTACGGTATGCTGTTTTTCCCTTTTTTCAGCACATACGCAACACTGATAACACATTTCAAGGAAAACCGATGTACCTATTGTCTTGAAACCTTACAGGAGTGCTCAATATTACTAAAATACAGGTTTAGTACAAAAATCAGCTTGATCTGACCATTTTTACAATAGTTATAAATCTCCCAATGAAAATATCAAACTGATTTAGATTATATTGGATACCCCCCAACCCTCTCTCTCTCTCATACTCACTTCTAGGAAGGCCCTCTTCTAGACCAGCATCTGCCACCACCACCCAGTCATTGGTCCGTATGTTCAGTGGCTTGGTGTGATCAGCCACTATCTCCACAGGGGTTGGAATAACATACAGTGGTGGAATCTCAAATCGTTTCAAATTTTTGTTATTATTGTATCTTTCCACTGCTTTACTGTAGTGCATGCTCAATCTGGTAGCATCTGAAATGCCACTGCTGTCTTCCCAAAAGTATTTGGCAAAGTTCAGATCCTCCCCCACAGTGCAGTGAAGAAGCACAGGTGTACACCCTGGCGACATGATGTACCTGAAGAAACAGCAACCATTTTTATCATACAAAACTAGAGGATTAGAGAGGCGATACCACCTCTGGGTATTGTACCACCAGCTGGAGTAAGCGCATTCGTATGTAAAAGCAAAAACAAGGACACCACCTCTAGTTTTGTGCTTGACAAGATCTACAAAATGCAGGCTTGAGTTTGAATTATTTTTCTTGAAAATTACAATTTAAAACAAAATCATGGGGAAGAGTTAAAGTTTAAATCCCAATTTGTAAAGTGCAATTCATGGCAAAAGAAGGTCAAAGGTCATTTTTAAGATCACAGTTAGATTGCCAGCATGACTTCCTGTATTAGTTCAATAGTAACTATGGGCATATCTCTGCTAGTTTTTGAGACATAACAGATGGAAAGGTTGTAAAGTTCAGCTCATGGTGAAAAGTAGGTCTAAGGTTAATTTTAAGGTTACAGTTAGATTGCCAGTACATATCTTCCTATTCAACTTAAATAGTAAATTTGGCCATATCTCTGTCAGTTTGGGAGATATAAGAGATACAAAGTTCAGTTCAAAAGTAGGTGGCCGCTACTCCCGTGAAAATGCACCCAAACTCACAGAGATGAAAGGTGACCTGAAGGGTAACACCTGCCAATAATATTATAGGTAAGGTCTGTGTAGTTTCTGAATATCAGCACAATTTTTTTTTTTTTTTTTGTAAAAAATTCCCTTTTTTGAAAATTTTGGCCCGTTTCACCTTGAAATAAAGGTCAAAGGTCAAATCCAAGGGCATATTTGAAATCTCCACATATGACTTTTGGTCTGCCATCTATAGAAATTTTTCCCATAATTCCTTCGATATGGTAGATAATTTGCATTTAATTTTGCAAATTTTGGACAAAGGTGCATTGCAACAAGCGCCACACCTAGACCCCAGCACTGACAAAGCCCAAATTTTACATGAATCGAGTTGAGATTATATGTGACCTAAATCCAAGAGATGGGTATGCAGGCCCTTGTAGTCTAGGAGCAGAAGCGGTAACAGTGACATGGTGGCGGGGCCGGCAGAGCCGCAGGAGCCGGCGGAACACACGGGTTGCGACTAAAACCATGGGTACTGCCAGCACCTCCGTAAGCTGGTGGTACAATTATGACTCAATATTTCTAGACCTGAATTTTGAAGGGTGTAGGAGGAAACATGTCAGGACAGAACCAGCAGACACTTGAGCAACGTTATTTGCAGCAATAAGCTTTTTAAAAGCATATACATTCTCCTGATCAATCCAACTTTAAACTGACTTTAAATTTGTAATTTTGAAAGACTTTCATACAGCCTTAAGGCTTTCCACTATTAGTTTGTAATAAAAAGGATGGTTCAAATTAGTTCAGTATCATGGTACTGGATTATCACAGTAAAATTGGTTTCACATTTTTATATTACTCAATATTTTGTATAATATGTGGTAATATATTGTCCTACAGGCACTTTTGTTCATATTTTAATATTTTAAAAGCTAACTTACTGTTTTGACATGCAGTTGGGCCTAATGCAAATAACTGCCTGATGTAATTCAGATAGAGTTGTTCCACAGTTCAATCATGGGCAACCCCATTAACCATGGTGTATGAAGATAACGTTTTCTTAAACATCCAAACATTGCATAAACATGTTGAATAGATCAATGAAAGTTGCCAATACCAGTTACAGTTTTGATATTATCATTATGTTTTCTTTTCTTATGATACCCCTGTACCCTGACAAGGAAGCCATTTTCATGCCAAAGAGTCTGATACAGTGAAGTGCATCAGCACTCCAATTCAGACTACGATAAATAATCTGTGCTATTTATGCTGCATCAAAATTGAATAAAAAAAAACAATTTTTTACTTGTTAATAATAACCACAGGAAAAAAAAAACCTGTATGAATGAATGATTTATAGTAAATATTGCTATTGCTGAAAATGAGTTTTTAGACAACTTTTATACAAATAAATCCCCCAGAATGTGGAAAGCACTGACCATAAATCTTCATTAATCGTATGTAGTACTGAATTTATCAGTCTTCGAAATAAACAGCTGTCGGATTGCCCAGGACAACTAAAAAGCATGTCAGTGAACTTAAAATTACGAAGTTGTTGTCTGATCGGGCAACTGAATAAATTATTGACATAAAGAGTAAACCTATCTCAAAATCTACACAGAAAACAAAAATTTTAGCTTAACCTAAATCGTTCTGTTTTCCTCAAGATTTACTATCGCAGTAACCGACCTGCTGATCAAAGTGTTTGCTATTATTAGAGCTATAGTTATTTATAGCACTGCTAGTAGCTGGTCGTTTTATGAAGCAGATAGAGACAGGAAGATGACGTAATGCCTGGGGAGTAGGAGGAAGGGTGTCATGTTTGCCACTTTGCCAGATTCTTCACCTTTCGTTCAAGGCAAAACCTCACTACGATTAGATGGCATTAAGGAGCACGATTCCTCAGAGGGGCATTTCAAAGCGACAGCACCAGTGCTGGCGGTTCCAAAGTGGCGTGGCGGACTGCTTGCATTGGCTGCAGAAGTCAGAATCTGAAGGTCTAGGAGTTTTAATGAGAAACACGTAAGTTTCAATTTTTTTTTTATATATTTTTACTTGTTCTTGTTGTCTGCTTTGAAGTATTTTTACTTCATTTTAATAAAAGATAAAAGTGAAATTGTGATGACAATTGAATTGTTTTCAGACAAGCACTTTTTCTGGAAAGAGAAGAATTGGATCCAGTGCCAGAAAGTCCCAGGCCAAGTCCTGTCACAGACTCAGAGGGAAGTATTGTTGGATGAAGAGTTAGAGGGAACTGCAGCTCAGTCATCAGATGAAACTGCTTCCTTTCTGGAATTTGAGGTACAGCCCTGTCTCACATAAAATTGAGAATTCGTAGGGCATTGGTATGGTCGAGTCCTGTATTCCTTTCAATCAGTGTATCTATGTGAAAATCAATATGCTTCAATGTCTGAACTTCACAACCATGCAATTTAGGAGTCTTCCAATTTTTTTTTTTTTTTTCATTTTTATGGTACTGTATGATATTTTATATTGAATTATTCATTTGTCTTTTCTAGCAGGAGGTAGTTACAGATTCTTTGGTTACTTCAAAGGAGAATGATGAAGATGAATTTGATGAAGTAGATGAGATGGAGATGGAAGAAAACACGTTTTTTTTTTTTTTTTTTTTTTTTTTGTCCTTCAAGGACTAGTCTGAACCAGACATTTCATGTTTAAAATAGTGACATTCCTTTTTATATATAGACACTATATTCTGATCATTCTGTCTGTCTGTGCTGTCCAACGTGTTGTACTTCCTGTATCATGATTACAATGGTGAAGATGAATTTGATGAAGTAGATGAGATGGAGATGGCAGAAAATGCAGCAGTTTAATTATTGTTTATTATGATAATTGTATATATGTAATAAATTAATATGTCCACATTTGAAAGTAAGTTAATAGACTAAGAGGCAGAGAAATGGAGAATCCTATTACACTTAGCTAGCAGTCAATATATTGAAAATTATTATTCATTCTGGCTTGTCTTCAAATCTTGACCTGAAGTGCCTTTTTTTGCTAGAAAATATTCTAGTGTTTGTACAAAAGTATGATGATGTATAGTTGTTCTTAAAATAATTGTTTGTGGGAAGACATGTTACTAAATGCTGCATTGTTGCTGTTGAGGTTCTGTAATATAAAACTGCTCATCATCATCATGTTTATTTGCATAAATTAATCTATTTAAAGCTACACAGTGCATGTCAGCCTTTAACCCCCTGAAATAAAAGGAATCTTGGAAGTTTTGTGTTATTTTCCTACGCTTCATTTGGGCAACCAAAAGGGGATGGGGCAACCTTTAAAAATGGTTGTCTGATGGGACAACCACTCTAAAAAGCTCATTTCACAGACTGATTTATATTACTTGTTGGTCAACAAAGAAAAATTTAAATCGTTTAAAATAAAACTAATGTAATCTTCTTCGTGACAAACCAATTGAAATAACCTTTTAATTTCACATTTTCAAAGATTTTGTGGAGATGAACCCCCAAAGCCTCATTCAAGAGGAGTATCCCCCTCCAAAACCCTACCCCACCACCAAAAATAGCCTTATCACCTAGCAGTCTTGAAAAAATGGTGAAATAAAAATTTCAAAAAGATCAGCAAAAGTTTGGTAGAACAAGTAGATTTTTTGTCCAGCTAATTTGAAAGACCATCAAAGCCTTGGAGTTTTGGCCATGGCTGCAAGAATAACATTTGATAGCAATCAGCAGATTTCAAATGTCATTGAATTATGTCATCATAAAATTCAGTGTAGGAGTAGCCACAGTGATTCAGCACCATGGAGTCTGAACTGAGCACATTGTAAACTTTTGAGCTGTGCTCACTAATAGATTGGTATGAGGTAAAAAACTTACACCGCACATAATTATGTCTGTGAGACAGATCTATGGAGACAAATTGTTAAGTTTTCCATTCAACAGAAATTGCTACTTTGTCAAAAATGGAGACATCTTTTTGGGCTATCCTGTATAAAAGAAAGGAAGTCTTGTGACCAATGAACCTTTGTAGCAAAAAACTACGATATAAGAACCTTTATACTTTTATATGAACCTTGACACTAAAACAAATTTAAACAAATGACCCCTCAGATCAATGAGCCCTCAGAATATTGAGACATACAACTTACCAGTTAGGTGATACATCAGAACGTGCCCAAGTGGAAATTGAAGATTTCAAAGAAACCACCAATTTTTCCTGTGATTGCAGCACCTGTGTTGTTGTATTTTTTGAAAAGCGAAGACGAAACAGGGACCCATCTACATGATGTAGCTCCATGGCTATACCATCAAACTTGGAATCAAGATGAATTTTTCTCAACATGTGATAAAAATAGAGTTCCACATTTGTCAAATTCATGGGTTGATCTCCAGTGTTTGTTAATGCCATATACTCCTTTTTTGAATTTTGTATCAGATAGTATTTCACATCAAGGCTCTCTGCAATATAATTCAGATGCAGTTGTTCTTTGGTAGGCAAACGTGCTGAAAAATATAAATGAATAACTGTCACCAGCGTACTGGATTATCAATCATTAATATAAAGGTTTCAGATTTGACAAACAATTTACTTATTTAGTAAATCTGTACTATAAACAATCAATTGCAGTGGGCTAGATACCTAGATACCTAGACAGTGAAGATGCAACATATGCAGAGTGACTGATATGAAAAACAAGGCAGCAGAGCTGTCAAATGTGCAGGCACAAAACAGGAAACATTGCGCAAATTAAAATATTGTTTGTCAATTTAAAAGCATCATTATATAATGTTTAGTAGCTTTATCACCACCACTTCCAAATAAGTACTTAGCACAGAGCTTCAAGCCCATACGAGTTCAAAGTCCTACGTGTGGTAATTGTAATTTCTATCAGTTGACAAGAGGAATTTGAGTGAAATTATTTCCTCTCTGGTTATGGCATGCCAGTAGAGGGTGTGATTGGCATAGAAGAGTTCTCGTGTCATTCAGGCGATATACATTCTGTTACACACTTTGGATTTGAATTTGTATTATTAGGATTTTTCCTTATGATATATTGTTGATTATATCATATATAATTTATAATTACAGGTGTATGGCGGTCGATACGTCTTTGGAAGAGCTGAGAAGCCTTTTGTTCTTGAATGACCATGATTGTTGTAGGTTATCCTTCTTAGTAAAGGAAGAGAGCTTGTTGAGTGTTGGATGGCCTTAGTTGCAATATGTCACCTTGTTTACAAGCAGGAGCATTTTCAAGGCCCTGGGTGGCCTTAGTAGCAATGTTTCATCTTTTTGACAGTTGGGAGCCTTTTTGAGGATGGCCTTAGTTGTCATGTGTCACCTTTTCAAATGTGGATACCTTTGTCAAAATACTTTATGTAAATGGTGTCATAAGATAACACATTTTTACTGGAGTACAATAAAAATAACAATGTTAACAGTTGTCTCTTGCTGGGAAACAGTTTGGTTGTTATTAATGGCTAGTATTAAGAAAAGTTTTATGTTCTTGAAATTCAAACATACAGGGAAATGTTTTTAAAAAATATGAAAATGCACCAATTGATCCCAAACTTCCGAAAATGAAAGGAGTCCCTAATCATAATCCTTCACTATAATATGAAAGCTTAGGTCTGTGAACTTTCTAAAATTTGGCACAAACAAATATTTTTAGAAACTTTTTAGAAAATTTTAGCCTGTTTGACCTTGAAATAATCCCCCCGTCACACTTATTTGGAATCAACAGGAATCAAAAAGAATGAGGCTGAATGAAGAATTTTAAAAATTCGCACCACATTTTTAAATTGACCTTTATTATTGTAGGAGTACCGTTGGAATACTCAGAATGCGCTTGAATTCGCCTGGAATGATGAGTGCACTTTTGGCTGTTTTAGCTCTCAAATGCAGTTCGAATGTAGTTGGAAAACTAGGAATATCTATAATGCTGTCAGAAGGCAGTAAGAATATTTAGAATATACTTTGAATGGCATACTAGTGTAGTTCGTTTGCTGGCAAAATTAACATTTCACCTCATCCGAGGCACATTCTCTGTGCCTCTCAACTGAATTACCTGTTCAGGTAATTACCTCAGCCTTGATGATGACTCATTTTATTTTATTTTTAAACATGCTGAAAAATGAAAAAAACAGCAGATGTAAGTTAGAAGAAAAAAGGTCAAATGGTTTTCCACTTACTTTTATAACACTGAAAGTGCACGGGGACGATTAAGACAGGGACGGCAATGACCAATGCAGGTGACAGCTATATGTGCAGACACATTTGTGTCTGCATATAAAAATATACAAACTTAAAGTTTCAATAACATCTAGGCAAGATAAATGGTGACATAGTTTCAAAAATCTTGGAAAAAATTAACAGTTTTTATTTTAACAACAGGTATGATCTATCTTTTCGTACTTTTGGTTTTTCTGATAAACCATCAATGCACACTAATGTCATAGTGACAACACATTCCAATACTTTAAGTTATCAACTAAACACAATGGTTCATTTTTCACTGGCAACATTCTGTATGAGTAAGCCATGGCCAAACTTTTATAAAATATATTAATCTATATTGATAAAAAAGTAATAATCTACTTCAATTGTGAGACATACAAACTATAAAGACAACATTAAGTACTCAGGTCCACTCACAATGAGTTAGGTCTCAACAGCTACTGTGTACTAACTTCAAGGGGACTCTCGCTAAATGCAATCAAATTAACAGACAAACAAGTCTCCTCTTGTTTCCAATGAACTTGTATAACCTCCAGCTTCTCAGTATCCTACTTACTAGTAACCTCATGTGCATATTCAGGATCTGTGCCATTACTCTCACATACCTGTATATATGGCGGCCAACAGCAATAACATGGTCAATATGATAATTGCCATAGTCCCACTACAACAAGTCCTCCGCATGAATCTTAGATGACGTCTTGCACGACGTGACTGGATCATTGCACAGACAATGATGCGCAAGCGCCGCAGTGACATCTTCAATGCCATACCCTCCTTTTCTTTCTAAGTGATATCACCACCCAAACCCCAGTTATAACAATCTCCACAGTTCTGAAAAAAAGACTATAGATGTTTAATCAAAATCTCAGAAAGATCATCTCTACCTTAAAACATACCACATCTGAACAGACATTGCTTACAATAACCTAATTATAACCCTAATGAAGACTCACTGGTTTAGGCAATGTAGAACTTTATCAGTGGAGAACTTCTGAAACAACCATAACTGAAGCTAAATGCAGTGCAGAATGACACACAAGATGAGAAAAAGTGTATTTTCAGAGTAGGTTGGATCAATGTTTTATTGATAAGGGTTAGATATATATATATATAAATTATATGTGGAATATGCTGGTAAGCCTCCAGCTTTCTACTACAGCCACAGTCACTGCTAAGGTGTTATGTCAAAACACATCCTCCTAAGGCTCACCTCCAGGCCAATATGTTATATTGATCACTCTTCCTCCAGCTGCTATGGATTAAGACAAACACACACATAACTTTATTACCCTCCAGCCATTAAGGTGACAAGTCAATTCAGCTGATTACACTGATTGCAATTAAGCGAGAAACCCCGGCTTGATCCCGCTGGAATGATGTTTGAATCTGAACATGGTCACAGAATATATTTTAGCTATCAAATTAGAAAATAAGTGATTTTTAAAAGGCATCTTGTGCTTAAGTAAGTGGGCAAAGAGTTCCCTGGTTGACAGGTCAAGATGACAGCATTGATAACTTGTCTCATATGGCAGATTGCTATCTGATGACGTTTGCTACTTAAACCTGTGAAAAGTAATAAAGTTTTGTGCGTGTTTGACTTAATCCATAGCATAACTTAAAGAAATACCATACTTCCCAAAAAATATATATATATTTGAACAAAAATATTTTGTTTCTTTATGTGCTACATACAGCCTTTGCTTGTTTCTGACACTCATTTGAATATGGGCATTTGAAATGTCTCTGACGGGACATTTTAGAGACAATTTTCAAGATTACAGTTGGTAAACGATCCACGTGGCTACTTTTAAAGACATTTTTACTTAGCTGGACCATAAAGGATTATTTAAAACAAGCAGCTAATTTGCACTGAAATAAATGTGGGAATGACAATCACTTAAATGTCAGTCTCTGACGGGACATTTTTGACCCGTTACTGTGTTTTGATCCATATTGTGCCTGCTGCAGTTATGCAACAAAGATCACTACCTCATTGGGCAAAATTATACTAACTGGAGGGATGGATAAATAGGTCAACTTTGTTTTTTTTTTCTGGTCGCGCGATGCCTTTGATTTATCCATTGCCATGACCATGCTATTTAAGTCATATCGCTGTCATGTAAATAACTCTAGCAAAAGTTAATTTCATGTGTTACAGGAATCTAAACTGGCTTCATATGCAACAATAACAGCATGTGCAGGAGCCAAGTCGCACTCCCTAATCACATTACCCCAGGTTAGGAATGTTCAAAATCCACACTTGTCCCTGAATTCACACAATTACCATTAATCAATGCATGTCGAGTTAGTTGCACATAAGCCATGCATTCTCTGTTCAATATGCCATATAGCATTATGTAATCAACAATCGACTGACTGCAGGGGCAACATAAACTGGTCTATTTGACTATACCCATCACCTATGTTTCTCTTTAATGAATATTAAAAAAAAACACAAAAAGGACATGTTTGATATTTCACCACGTACCATGTTCAGTATACGGCAAATCGTAAACGGGCAGATGTTGAACGAAGTAAACCTCGGCCATTGGCATGTTGCTCCTCTGGACTCCCAGTTTGTCTTCGTTTTTTCCCTTTTTTCCACTGTTCACCTCTTTCTGATGAAATATATAAAGTTGATGGTCTCCTTTAGTAGTTTAAATATTCTTTACACTACATTTATCTCGCAAAATTAGCGAGGATTCACCTAAACGGGAGGTTTAATATGCTAAACCATTCCCTGCGATATGTAAACAAAGTACATTTACTGCGGAGCTACTTTCGAACGGTAATCTACGGGGGGGGGGGGCAGGTCTGATCACAATGTACAGAAAATAAAATTATCAATCCACAAATCACAGTAAATAAAAGTTTTATTCATAAATCATTGTATATGGAGGAAAAGTACGTGTTTAGAATGTGGGTATCGCGGATCACGCTAATTAATATGAAGTTTCGCAAGTCGTTAAATAAAAAGTGACTTTCACGGGTAACAATACAAGGGCTAGTCGGTCATCCGGGCGCTTTACCTTAGCAACCGGCATCTGGGGTAAAACAATGCGGGCAACTTGGCGGATCGCATTGCCTTCTATGTAAAAGTTGGCCGACCCTCATCTACTATTGCTTTCGTTTAACACTGATAGAAACCATTCCCATACCCTAACGTACTAGCAGGATCGATCTATCTCCGAGGAGTTTCTCGCTAAATTGCATTTAGGCTTACATTAAAATTCCCAGGCTGAAATTAGCTGAATCATAGTTCTGAACCGCCCCTGCAGGTCACTAAAATAAATGAATGCTTTTTAACATTTTTTCGAATGTGAAACATTATAAGAAATCCACTTAGTAACCCTTGGTAATTTCTTGTTAGGTCTAAGGGAGGACTGCAGGTAAGATTTTTTATCTTAAACGAAAGGTGTTAGCTTTTTTTAAATCCTGTTGCATTCACTTAATGTATCTACAAAACATCTAATTATAAGCTTGAAACGCAGCTCCAAGTTACCGTGTGACATCATATTGGGACTTTTGGGGTAAAAACATAATTTTCGATTTCCTGATTTTCTCAGACGCCTGGACAGCTATAAACATGATTAGAGTAGGCCTAATATTTGATTTTAATATTGCAATTCATGCATTGTTTTGAGCTCTCTATGCATTAACTAGGCCGACATTAAATTTATAGTTTTCCATCTCACCTAGAAATTGAATTAATTAATTGTATATTGTATTTATTATATTATTGTTATAGGCTAGTCGTAGAAGAAAAAATCAACTCAGCAACGAAATGTACAGTTTGCCACTAATTTCTGAAGTTAGCGATATATCAAAAGTAAAAAAATATACGAAACTTCAAACGACTGTTCGCATTGAGTACATACAAGAATAAAAAAACAAAAAAATAAAGTTAATTTTACTCTCAAAATTGATAGATGGCTATGTGCGTGCAGATGCACTTTGTCCTTTTGGTAAAAAAATGTAATTATTTCATCCAGCTGCCACATAAATACATAAATATTATCATGTGATATTTCCAAGAAACAGCACTAGCCTTTCAGTGGAAGAACAACCTAAAACAACGTCAATATGTCGATGACCTTCCTCCATAATGAAGCCTGCAACATCACTATATAGCTTCGTTTAATAAACACTTCATAAATATTTTAAATTTTTGAAAGTCTAAATTAAAATACTCATCTTTCATATATAAAAAAGCCTATCGCGTTACTATTACTAATCCCATAGGTTTTCTGGTTAAAGACAGCACTCTTAAAACTGAAGTCTGGTATCTTATAAGTGACGGAATTCATTAAAAAGCACATCGGTGTCCTTTACCATTTTTCGCTGTCTTTGCAAGCACAATCTGAAGTAATACATTTGTGGACATCGTCAATCATGTTGTGACTGACTCTAAGACTACACAGACCATATACTATAAACTCAGTACTGTTGTAACTAATCTTCCTCTTGGAATAACTTTCTAAAATTTGGCACAAACAAATATAACGAACGATATGAATATTTGTGTACATTGATGACTTGTTTTGTCTTTACTTTGATACAAACATTCGGTCGCGGATCTGGTAAGCACTGGTGCCAATCAGCATGTATTCTATAAAAATACGATTAAGTTCATTCAGCTTACTACCGCGTACGTCATAGTCAACCACTAGTATAGAGCATTATATCTCCCTTTACTTCTTTAGAAATTAAAATCCTTAAGTATAGAACCTTGTTGGATCTGCCGTCATATTTCACACACCAAGCTTCTTCCTATTGGTGCGTTGGTCACTGATTTTCAATAAACAGGACCGTGATAACAATTTATATTTTATTTAAAGTAAGCGAGCTGAAGAATTGTTTGCCATAGTGGGGCTTTATAAACACCAGGCTGGCAACTTAATCACTTATGAAATAATTACTAAGTGTATCTGTTCTGACAAAAAACTAGATATATCACTTTGTGTCACCAGGGTTTTATAAAAATTAGAATTTACGAATATATGTTTAACTTCATTTTTCACTTCTGTTTTTACCTCCGCCATTGAGGTTATGTTTTCACCCCTGTCTTTCTGTCTGTCTTTTTGTCTGTTTGTCATCAACATAACTCAGAAAGTTATGGACCGATTTTGATGAAATTTTCAGGGTAGGTCAGAAATGGGTTAACTTAGAAGTGGTTAGTTTTTGGTGGTGATCCGGATCAATAGTCAATCAATAATCAATAATAATCAAAAATCGCTGCCCTGGCGGAGGTCTGCGCTCTCGGAGTGCTTTTCTAGTCTTAAAATATCAATTGCCAGTATATTTGTCGGAGTATCTGAGGTCAAAGTCCATGTCCCACATGCATGTAGGAATTTTAAGAGAATCAGCGATTTTGATCTTAATTCTGTCGGTGACGTTCTTACCTCCCCCCCCTCCCATCCCCCCCACCCCCCAGATTTGAGCTTACTATACAATGTATATAACGACAGATGCAGTTCTCGCTATTCTAGCCGTAATGTCTGGTTTAGAGTCTTTATCACTGCTAATATTTCAGGGTATTAGTACTGATTTTCTAATTTACATTTGACCATGAATCTTTCGTAAAGGTTTTTATTTAATATTTTTTCATAAGATAGTCACGTTTCCTAATTATCGAGCTGGTGCCATATTCACACTGAGAATTCACGCTATGCATACTACGCTATTGCTTCATTTATCTTGTGGTTTAATATTTTAACAACAAATTCCCCTCTTCTTCTTTGCCGTTATTCTTTCAGTTGGTGGTAATATCACTTGTTTAAACCTAAGAGTGCATTCCCATAGATTTTTAGATAGATCTATCCCCGTGGGGAGTCTCACTAGAATGTTGTCAGCCTGACCGGCATAAATGTCTGTCCCGCCTACTAAAATCTGTAAGGGGGGTAATTAACTTTTGTTCCCGCTCGGCTCTCGGAACCTGACAGCAATTTAGCATGAACCCCCCAAGGAGTTAGGTCGATCCGGATAGATCGATCTAAATCTATGAGAACCCAGTCTAAGACACGTAACAATGATAAACTTATCTGGCGTATGTTCTAAGATTGTGGATGGAGTATCCCCGATTACATAATTATGTTGCCGAAGACTGTTTTTGTAATGAATTCTTTGCCTATTTACATTTTTATCAGCTTGAAAAGTGATTAATTTATACACATATCATCAGTACATCACTCTCAGTGGTGGATTTAGAGGGGTGGTTTAGGGGGATCCTGACCCCTCCTTCGATTTCTGAAAAAGGCCACACGCATGGTCCCCTCCTGAAATTAGAATTTTGGCTGGCTAAACCGTACCACTGTTCGCCCTCTAAAAAGCCAAAAAGTTTCGGGGGCCTTCAGCGGGCCCCGAACCCCACGCCAAGGGGGGAGGGGCGGAATGAGCGGCTTCACATCCTCGTCCCCCTTATTTCGACAAACTGTATATGACTTCAAAGACTTTCCATATGCACAATATTTCAGAGACTTGATATGTATTATGACTTCTCCCTCAATATTCCCCCTTTGTGACATTGTTTACCGCTTTTTACTGTAATAATGATTTACTCGGGATTTGATGTTACGTGTTGGCATCGTTGGCTGTCTATGCTACTTTTAATACTTCAAGTGTATGTTTACACATCAAAAAGTACCTGTGAGTACGTAAATAAATAATAACAAAAAAGAGATAAATAACTTACAATTTTAGATTCACGAAATTAACTCTTAAACTAAAATAGCTTTCCAACACTATCCATGAATTATTACTTGGAGAACATCTGTACTCCCCAAGCCCATTCTCACGTTGTCTTCACTAACACAATTGTGTGATTTTTGTGAAGTCCGTCACAATCATGGTTGAGACAGCGTCATAAACCAGACACCGCAGCCTGTGGCACATTTTTCTTATGAACAAATGTTGTTCACTTAAAATTTTCTTCTCAGTGGCAGATATATTACCCAAAAAAAGGGGAACAAAAAAGAGTTAAAAGGATAATACAAGTAAAACAGATTTAGCAAAGACGGGAGACCGGGGCTAGTTGGCCCAGTTAGACACTTTTGGCCTTGTAGAGCCAACTAGGAATGAGTTAGAGTAACAAAATCGGTTTCAAAGTAAGCCCCATGAACTAAGCTACGTATGCAAAGTCATTATTTTTCAAATATAATGCCAGATGGCTCACAATTTGACAAAAAACGCAGTTGACGTCAGGGGGGGGCCAACTTGCCCCGCCACGGGGCAAGTTGGCCCCCTATACAAAATGGAGTAAATATCCCACGTAAACGCCTTGTAATACATTTTTATATATTTTTAATTTATTAAATTGACTTTTGAGAGTCTTTGATGAATAAATAGTTCAAATGAGGCAGATTTATTGAGGTTTCCGTACGTCACGTTGTAGGGGGGGGGGGTATGTGTTGCAAGAACAGAATATCTATTGATAAATTTGTTTTATTTTAATAAAGAATTAATTAATAATGGTATAAAGCAGGTTTTTAATGAATGAAAACGTTTTCGTTTTAAAAGAAAGTAACATATTCAGTTTTAAACCATTGAGTTTGTTTCAACAATGGTCTCTAGCTGTGTTGCGCGCAAAGGTTTGTGGGTAATATGAGGGTCCAACTTGCCCCGAGTCAAGGGGGCCAACTAGCCCCGGGTGCACACTTTTTATTTTAAAGGATGGCAGCCATTTATGGTGCTAGAATGAGCAACGATGATACGTCTCTGTGAAACTTGAAACAATGAGCTTCAGTTTGATGCCCTATACATATATTATATTCGATCAAAAGCCTATGAAATAGATTTTTAAATCTCTTTAACAAAATTACTTTAAGGTGCAAAAATACTTTATTTTGACTCACTGCTTAAGTAAAACTTTTTAACGTCCGACACTTCCTTAGCATTGTAGGCTACGGTCACTTTACAAGACTATGTGGCCAATTTTTTTACCTCGTTATTTTGTTTGTCATAAATTGACGGGGGGCCAACTTACCCCGGGGTCCAACTAGCCCCGGTCTCCCCTACTAAATCAAAAGAATCACTTGAAGTTCATTTAAAAGCAGGAGCTGCCAGGCCTTATAAACGGATTAGGCGTTAACTAACCCTACCCGCAGATCTTTTAGCTCTAACACCCTAAACCACATAATCCGCGAATTAACCAGCACACCGTAAATGTATCTACCACTGCGCTCTTCCATTAGGTTTTCAATACAACAAAACCAGCCTTCAGTGTGTGTGTGTGTGTGTGTGTGTGTGTGTGTGTGTGTGTGTGTGTGCTGAAAAACACTTTTTAGCGGAGTCGTACACTCTCCTGACACATCTACTGACACTTTGCCAACCCCCCGGGCCAAGCAACCCAGTTATACATACAGTTTGCTTGAGTCCATCATATCACTAAATCCTTTTTATCTACCGTTCAGTACAAGTGATGGCCTTTAATTTTAAGCTTAAATAGCATGTCATCACTGCCCATGACTTCATGACTTATTACGTCAGTGACATTTAATTTTCCTATACAAATATTTCATACATCTCTACATATATCTCAGAGAAATATTTCCAGTCCTTTATTTTGCTCTACATTTATTGCAATTTAATGAGCATTCGCATTGTTTATATGCAGCCGCAAAGCTTTTAAGTAAAGGGGCATTGAACGGGTAGAGAGCGGCGAACGTGTTCTAGCTTGGCGCCGGCATTGCATATTACGCAGTAGATTCCTATTTCCGTATTTTGACCATTTCGTGGCGTACACACATTGCATGGCAAATATTAAAATGACATTGGCTTCAGATGTAAAGTTTTAGTAAAACGATATGTATCTTTGGTGGAAATTTTTGTGCGCACAATTCCTAAAGTATGTGGGCGCTCCTTTATTATATGCGCCGAAGAACTCATTAACGATTCACGTAGACACATTATGGAAAAATTATATTAAATTATTAAAAAGATAAATATGTACCCAACTGAACAGAGTGAAATAACTTGCAGATACTCTGTTAATATTTTCTATTTATCAAGCACTTAGGGATCTTTAACATATGAGATACACAATATTGCAGAGACATTTTATGTATGACCTCTCCCTCAGTATTCCCCCTTTGTGACATTGTTTCCAGCTTTTTACTGTAATAATGATTTACTCGGGATTTGATGTTACGTGTTGGCATCGTTGGCTGTCTATGCTACTTTCAATACTACAAGTGTATGTTTACACATCAAAAAGTACATGTGAGTACGTACATAAATAATTACAAAAAGGAGATAAATAACTTACAAAGTACGTAATTACAATATTAAAACGAACTTGATTTTTTCCCATGTGAAATTTGAAGGAGATTACAGTGGAATCTACTCAATGGATAAAGTTTTAAATACGAATAAAACAGAAGTGAGCCAGCGCATGGCAGCCTGTGGTATCTATACTACCGTGAATTAACTTTGTAGGGCGAAAGAGGCAAGAATCAAGATAGGGCGGATAAAGATGGTATAGGGGCATATTTTTGAATAGCGACTGTACGTGTCCCTCTTACAGGAACGTTGTCTTTGCCACAGAGTTTCTGACACAACCAGGCGTCTTTGATCCTCTTACCTGCTGGAATATTGTTTGTTGTTCAGAGAGGACGCCTTGACGTCGGGAGGGAAAATTTTCTACGAAGGGGGAGAATTAAGTAGGTGTGCCCTTACGAAGGGGGGGAATTAAGTAGGTGTGCCCTTATTTGAGGTTATTTGCGTAATTGTAATCACCAGTACGTGCGACAAGCCTTGAAGGAGATGATTGAGAGCCATTTATCGTATATAAAGGCTTTTACCCTGTCCATGTTGAAGGGTATCAGTACACACACTCAAGCACACCCAAAACTCACCCTCAGACCTTTAAATTATCATCATATTGGACCCCTCTCCCCAAACACACACACTGTACACTCTCCTCATAACACTGGTTACTTTGTCGACGGCTGTTTTCATCACATTTTCTTTTCATATACCGTGTAGTAAATGTTAGATTTACGACATTAACTCTTAAACTAAAATAGCTTCCCAACACTACCTATTTATTATTACTTGGAGAACATCTTTACTCCCCCAGCACCATCTCACGTTGTCTTCACTAACACAATTGTGTGATTTTTGTGGAGTCCGACACAATCATGGTTGAGACAGCGTCATAAACCAGACACCGCAGCTTGTGGCACTTTTTTTTATGAACAGACTGTTCACTTAAAACATTCTTCACAGTGGCAGATATATAAGTCAAAATGAGGATGAAAAAGAGTTAAAGTTCAATAAGATTAAAGTACAAGTAGATTTAGCAAAGACATTAATCAAAACGGAAAGAATCACTTCAATTATAATCAGGTGCTGCCGGACAAAGGAATAAATTACTTACAAAGACCTTTCATTGCGTGTTCAATATATTAGCTGAGAGACATATGGGAATACCCTGTTAATTAAGTTTTTTGTACTCCCACATATTGTAAATATATTTGGCCTTGAGAAATAATTTAAATATAACTGGTGAAATGGTGTCAACAGCAAAAATACTAATTCCAATGGTTTCAATGTAAGACGACTGCGACGTGCAAATAGACCGATGTGGTAACTTTCGATGTCATTTTAGTAACACAACTAGTATATAATTGCTTGTTAAAGGAGTGCATATTTACAATGGCAGCACATATGACCGCACGGTTCCCATATGTACGTGTATGTTTGTAATATGATCAGTAATATAACACTAGTCCTTTACAGGTTGTTATCTAAGCCTTCAAAACGGTGACGGACAATTTGCGAGAGTTGCGGGATTTGAAAACATTTTGATTGCATTTGAAAATCTGTATGTAGAAGTACTAAACTCAACAAATATATTACAATATCTTATAAGACTTTCCCTTCTACATACTGTGTTAAATATACATACTTTTGAGTTACTATTGGTATCAGAATTTATAACATTTCATATCGAAGATCCGTTTTGAATTAACGAAATTAATTTTGATGCTTCGGATAGCGTTTACATTTTCTTATGTGAAAAGTTGATATTTCACAGCCCGTCAGTCAGATTTGTTAGCACATAAAGTGGCTTCTGCTTTTTAAAATAATTTAGTTCCATAATATAACTGTATTCACAGGCTATAGGTTGGTATTCATCAGCTAGGTTGTTTCCACATAGGTTACATATAATGTTTTGCATCTCTCTTGTGTCATCTTCCAACTTACATTAAGAGATTTTGGTTTGAGCATCCAAACCATAGGTTTTCACTTTTCCTATTTCGCCACGGTAATTGCTAGAGCGCTGATGTACAACATATACGGTTTATAATTTTGGTATTTCGCCAAGGTTATTTGCTACAGCGCTGATGTATAACATATACGGTTTATAATTTTGACGGGTGTATTTATTTTGTACCACACTGCAAATTGCTACCAAATCGGAATATTATTCCATTATAGGCCAGATACTTGCACCAGTTTGTGATATTAGACAGAACATGTGTCGTTATCTTGCTATTGTGTACTTTGAATTGTGTGCTACAGCACTGATCTAAAACAAAGCCTATTCAAATTGTAACCACTCTGGGCAGTATTTCGTTAATTTACTTAGCACGTTCTTATGCTTTTTCTCCAGTGCATGCCTGAACGAATCTTTCGCCCTTGTTTTTTTTTTTTTTTTTTTTTTTACTTTAAAGCACATTCGCTTTTTAAACCTTCATGGCAAATAATTAAGTTGAATATCTTTTTTATCAAAAATGTAACTTCTTTGAAAATTGTCTCCAGTCTATCCTTGTCATGTGTGTTAACCTTTGGTCTCCAGTCAATCCTTATCATGAGTGTTAAGTCTCCAGTCTAGCCTTGCAGTGGCGGATTTACTGGGGGGGGGGGGGGGGGGGGGGGGGCAGGGGAGTCCTGAACCCCCCCCCCCCTTCGATTTCTCAAAATAATCACACCAATGGTCCCCTCTTGAAATTTGACATTTGACTAGCTGAATTATAGTTCTAAACCGTAACAAAAGGCAGCCTTCGCCCTCTAAAGTGCAAAAAATTTCCAACGCCAACAGAGGGGAAGGGGGTTCCGATTGGTTTCGCATCCGCGGACCCCTCTTCAAATAATCCTGGATCCGCCTCTGATTCTAGACTATTTGTTATTATTTCTAGACAAAAAATGTACGATGTTATGTCATTTGAGTTTCTAAACATATTTATTCTTTTCCACTGTAAGTGCCTACGGTCTATGGTGAATGTGCACTCATTTCTTTATATTACTAAGAGGCCAATTATTGTTTTGAAACAATATTTAACAACATTAAAATGTCGATGAAACATGTATATAGGTGGCTGTTTTGGCTTGCAGACACAGATATATTTACTAAGTAAAGGTTTTAGCAAGAAAATATGATATGTTTTGTGGTATGCACTGAGAAGAGGCTCATTCTGCAAATTGTTTGTCAGTAGCTTAAATAGTATGGGGTTGAAAAGTTTTCCCTGTTAAATTGTAGATTGAGGACGTGATTATCAACTTTACAGAGACTACAGCAGCCTGGAAGAGTACAATATAATTCAGGAGTAAGGGACCATTTCCAGACCCTATTGTACCAACTGTGGATCGATCTATCTCCAAGAAGATTCTCGCTAAATTGCAATCAACTTGAGCGGCTTGGATGTCTGGCACGCTTTCTGAAACTGTTAAGGGGTAATTAACTATCTTTTTAAAGCTTCTGTAGGCGTGCCAGACATCTAAGCCTCTTAAGCTTAAAGTAATTTAGCAAGAAACCCTTTGGAGATGGGTCGAACCTGTTAGATCAATCTATGTATGGAAACCCAGTCTAAAACATGGGTGAAAGTTGTAAAAAAAAAAAAATCCTGAAAACGTTGCTTGAAATTTATCCACATGACCACATGAAAAAATACAATTGTCAAGAAACATACATGTATAAGATCTCCATATAAACAATGACTGCCCCTTCAAAGTTCAATATGCTTGAAAACTGTCATTAGTTCAGAACAATTTATTCTAGTGAAGTCTTTCTCCACAGTATAAAACGATGATAATAACGGCTGCAAGAAGATCAGTGATACGTGTTGTAACATCTGATGCTCAGAAACGTATGTATGGTGCTGTATCAACTCGCTCCCCTTTTTATTCTATTCTGCCATCACACCCAAACAGCTGTACCCCCAAATATTCCGAGTATCCCCCAGTTTTAACACTCTCCAAACAAGAATGAGATAAAGATAAAGATGAAACACTCATCCGAGACCTTCTCAGATATTAGATATTAATTAAGTAGATAAAAGCCATGCTCTCTTGATTGTTGTCTTTTGCCAATGAAAACTGACCCCCAACTTAATCTAACGCATGCATACATAAAATCACTATGACAAAAACACTGTACTGGTACTTTTATTGAAAATGTAATAAAGCAGAAAGGACAATGTATGTTTGAAGGAAGGAGCTGATGGGAGGATTGTTTTATCAACAGGTTAATGATTTATTACCATTTCGTCACGAAGACGATTAACAACCACGGAGCGCGAAACCATTATAAATTAAACGGGCGCTAATGGAAAAATCTTTCACAAAAGACCGCTGCTCAGTCATCAGCTGATTATTCAGCTCTTCTTTCATATAGGGTCCGCCATATTTGACCCGTGGATCAGAAGATCCTCCGATTTTCTATTCTGAATAAGCTCTATGTCCACATTCAGAACAGTGGATGAACTTGTTTGAAGTACCCTGTATAAAGAGAACTCTCCAGATCCCATTAAAGCATTGCATTATGGACAACATTTGCCACATATACATTAACAAACATATTATTGTCCTGAAAATTTGTTTTTTATTTCTAAAATAAATTAACCTGTTTGAACTTTTACCTATTTTCCTACGGCATCATCCAATACTTTTATGTTTAGAGCATTCTTTCAGCAACTCAATGTTCTATAAATCCTTGTTTTATTTTATTTATATTCTAAATTATGAATGATATGCCGTTACTTCCCCTACCTCATTGTTTTAAAACGTGTCCATTCAAGTCACAAGTGTTACATGACATTAAAGTAAATTCATATGCCACAGTTTTCTGTTCTGGGAACACCTAAAAAAAATTAGACGTCGTGTTTAAGAAAATGCATGCTCCAACTGTTTGTCAAGCTAGGGGTTGCACGTGGATTCTTTGTTCCTTCCGAACTAATAAAGTTCTTTGCTGTCTCCACAAGTACAATATGATGAAACTAGTGGACACCGTCACAATCATGTTGAAACAGACCCCAAGTCCAAATCTTCAGCCTCACTTGTATGTGAATTATTTTAAACAAGCTACCTTCTGCAGGCCCGGAAACTGATGCGAATGGGAGAAGTCATGCTGCTAAAGTAAAGGAATGCACAGCGAGAAACATCTACACATATTAATTGACCACGAACTAAAGTCCCCTTACAGTAAAGAGCTTGTATATTATTCTTAATCTCTGAAGCTGTAAAATACGGCATTGGTCAGAAAGGTTGTCCCACTCCCAGTTTCGTGTGCTTTTATTTATAAATGATCACATCACAGGAGATATTGCTATGGATGTTGATTTTCATTCCAGACACCATTACTAATATGATTAGTGGTACAGAAAAATGCAAAATAGCGGCGAAGATATCAATATTTAATACCATTTATTCACATTTATTACATGTACCCCCTCGACTTTGACGTTTCACTGTCATTTCCACAGAGGTAAAGAAATGCCCATTAAATTGAAAAGACACCACCAAATATTACCAAATTTACACACATTTATCATTAGGGTGTGCTCGTTAAAGATCACATGTCTAATAGCTTGTGTGTCTACCGTGTACTGTAATTATCTCCAGTAGACGGTGCCGCTGCCTTCACAACAAGGGTAACAATTCTGTTTTGTGGGATATTGTCCCATGTTACCTAAAAAGCTTGGCGGAATTGGTCCGCAACGGGTGCTCAGTGGGTTTAATATCAGGACACAGAGATGGTTTTTCCAGCCCCAGAACTTTGGGTTTCTACATCAACACACTCAGCAGAAGAGAACTGTGTGCAAGTGTGCTGTCTTGATGAAGACTGGATCACCACCGAACTCCCCACTTTCAGATGGAATGAGATTTCAGTTGAGAATGTTAGGTTTAGTGACCCCAGAACTACCAGAACTTGGTCAACGATCTCTAGGAACAAGTTGGTTTTGCTGAAGAATCAAGGTATTTATTGTATGCCTTCGATGTTCAAATTAGGGCCTGTAGACATATAGTAGAATGAGGTGTCAGGTTAGTCCACGTTTGGGGAGCATTCCAAGCCCGTGGTTTAGTACATTTTCTTTCCAAAAAAGAATGTTAATGGGTCAATTCACTGAAATTTTTCACTCCATTTGCAAGAGGTGACTTCAGGGATACTGCAGGCGTCGTCGTGGAAATGCACTTGCACACAATTCACGTCTGCTGAGTGATTTGTTGCAGGAACCCAATGTTCAGAGGATGGAGCAACCAACTTTGAGCGCTCGTGGCATGAATTGAAGTGTGCAATCCAGAGGAGAACCATTACCGTCACAATTATGTTGAGATAGACCCTGAGGTCAAATACTGCAGCATTAACTCTGTTGTAACTCAACTTTCTCTATTCTCCCGGACCATTACATACCTGTCAACAATGGCAATATGCAGAGTGGGAGATTCCCCCGCACGACCTACGCCCCCTACCCGACACGCGCGCGCACGCTCAAAAGCTTTTTTCATGCTTTGGAAAGAAACGCCTCGGTTATAAATGTGTTGTTAGTAGTTTGCTATAATAAAACATATGTACTTTGATTATACAAAATGATGTAGATAAATTAAATCGGCAATTAAGAAATTTATTTTATTCCAATTCAAGTCTTTCAATGTTTCAAGAATTTTACCAGCCTGTTTTAATCAATAATTAAAACAAGTCAAATTTTTCGCTCCGATATTTCTGTCTCCGTTGTGTGGCTTATTGCACATCTCGGGTACAGATGACACTTACGTTGTTAGCCTAACCGTTTATGTTACTGGAACATTTTTGAAATATTGTTGAGATTTCGTTGTGAAGTCCCAAATACAGACTTGACATTTAATATGGAATATTTCAGTTTCGAGGGTATGCCTAGGTAAAAATGCGTTCTTTTTTTTTATAAAAAAACTCCGATCTCATATAAGATATGTGAATGGAGAAGTGTGTAGTCAGGTGTGTTGCTTCCCATTAACTGAATTTCAGGTATGTTGCACTGCTGCATTATGTAATATGCAGTGATTTAATTGGGTAGTGCTCCTTTTGGCAGGCCAAAGCTTGGCTTTGGCAAAACATGGTTCTGTGAAAAAAGTATCCATATGTCCGTTACTGCTGCATAGAAGAATTTGAAATTTTGCATGCAAGTGGTCGGTTTTGCAGTGTGTAAAATGAGCTATGCAGTGCTACAAATTTGTTAACCTGTGGCAAAATGACGCGAAAAAGACAGACATTGCCAGACAGATAATTGCGCCAAACGAAACGGTCCGCACAGTTTTATAGAGTAATGCCCAGACTGATGTACCTACATAGAGGCCACACCCATTATATTGAAATTTTACCACCAGGGTACAGGACCCACTGTCTTTCAGGATATGCTGTTGCAACTAAACAAAAACCAAACAGTTCGTTCAGAATGAGGAGTAAATTGCCACCAAAACGCATTTTTCAAGGCCCTTAGCGAACACCAAACTGGTTTTAGCAGGTTAGAATACCAGACGACCTACGAGGAACCCACTGTAAACAGCTTAACATAGTTGTATGTTTCTCTAATGAATTGGGGACCTTGTCCGGTTCTGGGTTGAAGACTGAAACTTCGTGGCTTTTTTTAGGTCAGATTTCACCTGTACTGCTCAACTAGTCAAAACGAAGTTTACAGAAATCCAGAAGAGGCCAACGACGAAGTGTGTGCCGTGTCTAAAGTGACTTAGGTCATTAACAGCGTCAGTATTTGGAGTGGATACAACATTGGTGCCAAAACACCAATGGTAGTCATCGACGAAAACCTAAACCAGATCAAATAAAGGAATTATCTGGGAACCACTTGACTATCATTTAATAGGGGGCACCTTAGGAACAATTTTATGTTGCACGGTGAAATTGCCGGTTCACACAGAGCACTTTTAATAGCAGATTACTTACAGAACCAAGGGAATGAGCAGCTACTTTGGTCATCAAAATCGCCATATTTGAACCACATAGACAATTTTTGGGTAAGCCATTACTCGCCAAATCAATGGCCTACATGTCCTACAACAAAACTGGACCAAATTGGACAGATTTTGACCGATGCCTGGAATGTTATTCCAGATTGAACTCTAAAAACCTATCCCAAGGAATGCCTTGCCACTTGAGAGCGCTAACAGCAGCCAGAAGAGGCCAGGCGTAACAGCGACCGTTACTGTGACTAGACACTGACATGAGGGTCCTTTGTGGACCGTGTAACTCTTTTACAGACAATAATTTGGAAAATATGGAGATCCAAAATATCTCTTTTAATGGTTGTCGCATGACGTAGAATAGGCAGTGTGTTTTTTTTCCTCTGGCAAATTCCATTAATAAACTGATGTCACAGTGACCTCAAAGAGATCATTGAAAGTTATTAAAACACGATTTTAATACTTATTTTCATTTATCAGTCAGCAAAATAGGAAAAAACTGATGAAAAATGATTTGGAAAAAATTCCATATTAAATGTCAAGTCTGTATCTCACTTCGTATCAAATTCATTTTTAATTTTAAAAATAAGATAAAATTATCTTTTTGTCCTTCAAACCGTACTATTTAAGTCCATTGCCTATGTGGACAGTTCGGCAATTCGGCTCATTCATTAGCACTTCTGTTTTGTTTTCTGATGTATATTCTGGATTGTCGCGCAAATAAGCCCCAGTGCATAAATGAAAATGTGCAATATATCGTGAAAGTCGGCAAACATACTTGATGTGAAAATAAATCGCTGACAGTTTGTGTACTTCAAACATAGCAAACTGACTCCACGTAAATTCAGTCGGCACTTTATGTTTCATTTTTAACCTATTTTAATTTTAGTTCCTTTCGTAGCGTTGACGGTCATCTTCAAAGTTAATCTTTAACACCCCATTTCCATAGATTTTTAGATCGATCTATTCCTGTGGGGAGTCTCACTAGATTACTGTCAGCTTGGCCGGCTTAAGCGTCTGTCCCGCCTACTAAAAGCTGTAAGGGGGTAATTAACTATGGTGCCCGCTCGGCTGACTGCAATTTAGCGTGAACCCCCAGGGCGTTAGGTCGATCTAAATTTTAATCTTTAGATCGTTCTAAATCTGTGGGAAAGCATCCTATGAATTACTACAGTTGAAACATACGGTACAAAAAGATAATCTGTACAGGGTTTTTTTAGAGACAAAAATTTGTATAATCTGGTGTGTTAAAGTTAAAGGGCACCTGTAAACACCCGAACGCTCTCAAAACTCAATTTCTCCGATTCTCCCAAACCTTTTATACCATCATCATACCCTCACCCCATCATTTTGTGCCGTTTTATTTCAACATATTTCCTTTAATCCAATTTTCTCTACTGAAAGGTTCGTCGCCATCTAATTTAAATTAAAATAGCATGTTGTCATTTCCAATTTCCATTTCTTTATAAACATTTCAGGGTGATGTGTGGAGTCTGTCACAATCATGGTTGAGACAGCATCAATATCAACACACCACAACCTGTGGCCACCCTCTACCAGGGCCATAGATTGATTTTTACTAGATATTCAAAGATGCATCTCTGGTTAAATAGATGGCTAATCTCTGTACTGTAAAAAAAAAAAAAAATAAAATGTCCACAGCATAATAACTGCGGCCTTGATAGAGGGAAGCCTTTGGCCCATTTTCCGTATAAACTGAGATTGTTCATTTGAAATGTCTTCACAGTGGCAGTGAACATATTTTGCGCTAGCGAGAAAGATTAAGAGGTTAAAAACGAGTGCGAGAAAGAGTGGGAACAGAAAAGTTAAAATAGGTTTAGTCGAGGCATTAATGAAATCAAAAACCAAATTAATTCAATTATAAGCAGGAAAATTTTGATGGACAATATTAAATTACACACAAGTATCTAGTACGAATGTCGGAGATCGACATTGGGGGGATAATCATTATCAGCGTTCTGCTAAAGCCTAGGCTACATTTTTCTCAAACGCCATATGGAATTGAAATCAATTTTCCGTATTTTTTGCACTGTAAAAGTGTCTATGGACTAGCATGCTTATACGTTCGGCACGGGCGCCGTTCCATTTGTCCCACATGACTTTGAGGTTAAGTATAACGGACGCCGCACGAGTGATGGCATATGGGCAATACATAGACACCGTACGGACATCGTATACTACAAATGTACACTAGGATTAGATATCTGGTAAATTTTTAATATATTGGTCGGGAATTATGCGTACAGTTTTTGAAATATTTGCGGGCGCACCTGAGAGAAATTTCGGTCACATATTTTTATCATTATCAAAAACTGTTTGTGTGTGGAGTGAGTATTATGCAGGGCTGACACTTGCACGACTTTTGGCCCCGATTTTGTCTTCGCAAGTCGTGCCATTTTGGGGCACGAATTGGGAGGCTCCCACACTGTTCCCGACTAGTTCACGCATAGTTTACGACGAGTTCACAACGAGCTAACGAACAGATCACGAATTCGTGTCCACATTGACACGAACTGGCACAAGTTCACGCATAGTTTGCGCATATTTTACGCACTTCCCGCAGTGGCACGACGAGTTTGCGCAATTCGGACGGTGTCGTGCCGACTTGGGCAAGCAATATAACAAGGCAGCAAAGCTGTCAAATGTACAGACAAAAAAAACCCAGAAAATAAAGATGCAAAATAGGTCATTTTGTCAATTTTGATGCAATAATAAATAATGCTTGTAATAGCACTGTCAGTCACTCTGAATTTTAATCATGCACAACAGGTAACATGGTCAATAACAGGAGCGGACCCAGAGATATATTCTGACAGCATTCCAAAGTATCTATGTTGATCTATCCTCCATTTTGATGGTCTTCCAACAAGAAAAAAAATAGATACCGCTCAATATAAACTTAAAAACCTGACCGTCTTCCGGAAGACCCAGAAGATAGTCAGATAGTCTCAATCCACCCCTTCAATAAGATTACAGTTTCAGGATCATGAGTTTTCAAATTCACATGATGAAAGTCCCAATGTTTGAAAAATGATGACAGTGCATAAAATAATATTACATAATGTTTAAAGACATAAAAACCAATACAACTGCTTATGTGGAAATACAGAAAATGTGCAGGCGTATGGGAGTTAAAAGTCACAAATGCCAGTGTTTGAGAAAAAATTAAAAAAGGAAAACATAACAAAACTAGAAAAGCACTCCAAGAGCCCAGACCTCTGCCAAGGCAGCAATTTTTTATTATTATTGATTATTGATTGATTATTGATCCAGACCACCAAATTTCATCAAAATTGGTCCGTAACTTTTGGAGTTATGTTGATGATAGACAAACAGGGGTGAAAACATAACCTCCTTGGCAGAGGTAAATATAATTCCAATGAAGCTGCTATTCAAACTTTTAATCTTTGACCAACAAAATTTACCTGCATAATTATCACTGCTTCCTTATTAATAATCTAGCAGAGAGCTTAACCTTTGGGACTTTACAGGGAAATACCAACAAGTGTGCTTTATGCAATCTCATTTAATGGCCTATTAATTAGGCAAATGACTTTATAACTCTCAAATTAATCTACTGATACCCAAGGGAAATTTACAGACTGACCCTCTCAAAGGTCTTCAGGCCCATAAGTCACACCTTACGAAAAGCACAAAACAATAATGCACAAAATAGGAGACTACCAATTCTGATGCAATAATACATTGTTTAACTGCACAGTCAACATCAAATTTTAATTATGCACAACAAGTAACACCGATGAAAGTAAAAGCATAAGGCTTCAGGCCCATCAGAGTTCATGTTTATACTTAAAAAGTGCCAGAATGAGAAAAATGAAAATTTCACAAAAGATGCATGAATTTAATAAAAAATGATAATCCAATGGAGCTGGTTTTTTAATATGAAAGATAAAAATTTTCACAAAAAAAAAAAAAAAAAAAAACTCTATAACTTCCAGAAAATTAACTAATGAGACAGATTTTCCAACTGAAGCTGTATTTCAGTCCTATGTTTCTTTCCTTTAAGTGTGAAAAGAGCAAGTGACATGGTTTTCCTTTCAGGCAGTGCCCAAAATAGGGTTTTGTTCAATTTTGATGCAATATTACACAATGCTTAACCGCATAATAACCATCAGTTTTTTAATGATAAAATAAAACTATCATGGATATTCAAGCAAATGTGACTAGCCCATAGAGTTCAGAGTCACACTTTGAAAATCCCAAAATCTAAACAAGAGAAAACTGTATTGAAAAGAGTTTTATTTCCATTTTCAACACCTTTTTTACATAAAACAAAATAATCGATTTACTGTCATTTTTATATGATCAATTAAAATATGTTGTCAAAGGAAAAATATCAATAGAACAAATTTAAATGTCCAACTTGCTCCATTCTGAGATTCTTAACTTGGTGAATGATTGAATCTGACGAACTGCAATGATATGAGTGTTATTCCATTTTTGATACTTTATTACACAATGCACAATAAAAGGTGTACCGTCATTTTTATATAATCAACTAACAATTTTGTAAAGAAGCAGAAAATGTCAAAACAACACTTTTACATATCTAATTAGTTCCATAATGAGACTGTTAACATGCCTAAGAATTAAATCTGAAGAAAAACTACTTATATACAAAAGGCTAAAAACTTCATCAAAACTTAACTGATCAAGTTTATTTTCAAACTTGATCTGTATACTAGTCAGACTGATCACACCTGTGAGTTTCAAGGCAAAAGGCTAATTGGTTTTCCTTAAAATGCGTTATCAGTGTTGCATTTATGCTGAATAATGGAAAAAACAGAATAACTTTCCTAAAAATGGCCCGATCATGCTGATTTTCGAAATAGACCTGCGCATTATGAATATTCATCAATTCTGTAAGTTTCAAACCAAAAGAAAAAACGGTTTTCCACTTATCGTGTTATTGGTAAAAGTGCACGGCGACAACGACGGCGACGACAGACGCAGGTGATGGCTATATGTACAGACACATCTGTGTCTGTACATTACCGCATAATAACCATCAGTTTTTTAATGATAAAATAAAACTATCATGGATATTCAAGCAAATGTGACTAGCCCATAGAGTTCAGAGTCACACTTTGAAAATCCCAAAATCTAAACAAGAGAAAACTGTATTGAAAAGAGTTTTATTTCCATTTTCAACACCTTTTTTACATAAAACAAAATAATCGATTTACTGTCATTTTTATATGATCAATTAAAATATGTTGTCAAAGGAAAAATATCAATAGAACAAATTTAAATGTCCAACTTGCTCCATTCTGAGATTCTTAACTTGGTGAATGATTGAATCTGACGAACTGCAATGATATGAGTGTTATTCCATTTTTGATACTTTATTACACAATGCACAATAAAAGGTGTACCGTCATTTTTATATAATCAACTAACAATTTTGTAAAGAAGCAGAAAATGTCAAAACAACACTTTTACATATCTAATTAGTTCCATAATGAGACTGTTAACATGCCTAAGAATTAAATCAAAAGGGGGCCTCCCCAACCCCTGGTCATTTTTGGATTGGCTTTGGAAGAGAGAACATGATGAATGCCAGAGACACAATCATTGCAGAGAAGAGAAGATGCCTATAGCTGGCAGCTGCTCTAGCCGTTTTTGAAGAGTAGCAGAAAAGGCTGGAAGAGGCAGAAGAGCAAGAAAAGGCAATCCCACCTCTAATAAAGACATATAGGAAAGTGTAGGCCAAGGAATGGTTGACCAGAAGGCACGAGTTTGGACAGTATGACAGTCTACTGAATGAACTCCACAAGGAAGATCAAAGGGGCCAAAAAAATTACCTCAGAATCACACCTGACCTGTTCCAAGAGATGGTTGTGAAGTTAACCCCTCGCCTCCAGAAGCAGTCCACCTTCATGAGGGCACTGCTTCAAGTTAGACTCAAGCTGGCTGCCACCCTCCGCTTCCTAGCCACTGGAAATTCCTATCCAAGTCTGCAGTACAGTTTCAGGGTTGAAGCAAGTACCATCTGCAAGTGCATACCTGAGGTGTGTAAAGCCATCATCGCGGTCTACAAGGACGAAGTGCTAAGCTGCTACAAAACTGAAGAGGAGTGGAAGGACGTTGCTGCCAGGTTCAGCTCCAGATGGAACTACCACAACTGTCTGGGGGCTGTGGACGGCAAGCACATCGCAATTAAGAAGCCACCCAATGCTGGCTCTTACTACTACTACTACTACAAGGGCTTCCACAGCATTGTACTGATGGCAGTGGCAGATGCTACCTACAAGTTCCTCTATGTGCATGTTAGGGCAGTGGGTGGTGCGTAGGATGGAGGAACATGGAGTAACTGTTACCTGTATGATGCTGTAGAAGAGAACAGAGCTGGAGTCCCTCAACCAGAACCACTCGCTAATGATGACCAGCCAGTGCCCTATCACTTCGTAAAGGTGAAGCCTTTGCTCTCCGAAACTGGATGATGAAATCATTCTCCCATCGGTCACAGGTCCTACGAGAACGCATATACAGCTACAGGCTGTCTCGTGCCCGACGTGTCGTGGAGAATGCCTTTAGATTTTTGTGTCAAAGGTTCCGTTGCTTCTTGACGATGATGCATTAGCACCCCGACACCATCACACTGATCACCATGTGCGCCTGTGATTTGCACAACCTCATCCTCATCAGATACCCACACGCAATTTCAGAAGTGGACCGCAAAGATCCGGACACACATGATCCGATCACTGGTGGATGGAGGACTGACCGACACCTGCAGGGGCTGCTGCCTCTAACTGGCCATGACTAGCCGAGACTAACTATCACATTACTACATGTTCCCTGCTGGTGCTGTCCCTTGGCAAGAAAGAATGGTAGTAGCTCCATGAGCTGCATCTACAGTTGTTCCATTTTTGAAATAAAAGAAATGAAACTTCCCCCTCCCCCACCAAAAAAGTAAAGAAGAAATAGGAAATAAAAGACATTAAAGAAAGGAAGTCAGAAAAAATTTAAAAACTGAAAAGAAATAATGAGAAAAGAAGTCCCCTCCCCCACTCACCAAAAAGAAAGAAAGAAAGAAAGAAACGAAGAAATGAAAGTAAACAAAAAGAGAAAGGAAGAGAAAGAGAAACGGAAAAGAAACGCAAGAAACGAAGGATTTCGTTTTTGGGTGAGGGGACTTTCTTGAGAGGGGAGGGAGTGGGGGGGAGCTTTGTTGTTGTTTTTTTTTTGTTTTGGTTTTTTTTTTTTTTTTCGTTGTCCTTGTGTTGGGAAGGCACGGCAATGCTGCGACGGACACCAATTCGTGAACATGTCGTGAACTCGACGTGAGCTGTTCGTGAACTATTAGTGGTAGTTCGTAACAGTCGTGGCATGGCGCGCACTTCCACGCACTGGCACGCATCCTCCCGCATCGTCCCGACGAGTTCACGACGAGTTCACGAACAGTTTGTGCATAGCTCACGACGCGGTTGCGAAATTTTGTCGTGACCAAAATTTTAAACATTTCAAAATTCTCGTCCCGACATGGCACGCGGTCACGACGGGTTTACGCACACTTCACGCCAGTTAACGACCAGTTTGAGCGTACCACAGAATCGTGCAAGTGTCAGCCTTGCTATACTTATATACATGTACAGCCTATGTCAGTAATTACATTGCCTTCTATACTACCACTATAAATACTACTATAACTACCACAGTGGACGACTTCATCCTGTAGGTCTACTACTACATGCACTGCTACTTTTACTTACACCGCCACAAGTATGCTGAGGTGAGTTTCCAGAAACCTCTTACATACTGTCGTGGACAACCTGAAAATATTTGTTCCCCTTGACTTAGTACGAATGTTGTAAGGAACTGATCTTTTTGTGTCTCCCTTCCTCTCCCCTACATCCATCCCCGTTATCCTACCCCCTTCCCCCACCACATTCCCATTCAAACACTCTAATCATTGCAATACACGTACATGCTATCTCCCTCCCCGTCTCACGTTATGTCTTCACTAACACAATGGGCTGATATTTGTGGAATCCGTCACAATCATGGTTGAGACAGCATCAAAATCAGCTGGAGCGGAGTTTCACTTGTATTGTTGAAGGAAGGACACTAGTAACCCCTACCAGGGCCACACAGAGAATTGTTCATTAAAATGTCTCATATATTTTTCTGGCCAATTATCCACCAGTCTTTGGTGGAGAAGCGAGAAACTTTGAAAACAAAAATAATAAAACGCCCTCCCCCCCGCCCCCCCCCCCCCCCCCCCCCTCCGTAGAAGGACTACCTATTGGTCATATTGGCTGCCCTCCTCACCTTCGGCTCCGTGGCAGAATATAGCATAATTTATTTGTATGATATGATCTTTTAGTGTATTCATTACAGACAGGAGCGATGCATAACTTTAATTTGATTTTCTTAGCTATGCTGTGATTTAGTTTCGAATTTTTAAAAGCAATATGTGATACATGTAGGCCTAAGTGAGTTGCACTTTTTGTCTGTGGCAGTTCCCAAAGATTGTTAACTGAGATGACAGGTTAGAGTTATCCTTTGAGTCTGAATTGAGGTCGTCTTCCGAAGAGCGGTACCTTTTACTGGACCGGTCCATTTTAAGAGACTTGACTTGACATGTACATAAGAGTGTTACCTAAATGGACCCCCTCCCTCCTCTCTCGACACGGTTGGGTGATAAATTGGCAGCTTTAAAGCGGGAAGCAGTTCAGAAGAACTTGGGAAAGATAGTAAAAGCCTCTGCAGAGAATTTACGTGTTATAAAAGTTAAAAGTTAGTTTTATAAAATTATTATTTATTTAACCTGTTATTCAATAACCTCACTAACATGAAATGCAGATAAATTGATGTCTGTTTGCTCTCAGAAAAAAAACATAGAAAACGGTAGTAGTTGTTTGATAAAAATGACAAGAATGGCAAATGACCAAATTTGCTTAAATAAATGTAATTAAGGTTGCCTCTCAGGTCTGTTTATGAGCGTAAGCAAACTTCCTGATTCTTGTAATTTATAGCCAATACTTTTGTTTTTATTTCATTTTCTGTCTCTTTTCATATATTCAGTAAAACATTCAAGAAATGTATAAATGTAATACATGTATAATATAGATAATTCAAAACCAGCGGTTTTTTTTTTTTGGGGGGGGGGGGGGGAGATGGGGTTGTCTTGCGGGGAATTGTTCGGTGGCGGATGCCTTGGGAGGATTGTCCAAGAGGAATTGTCCCGGGGGGGGGAGGGTTGTCTTGGGGGGATTGTTCGGGAGGAATTGTCCGGTGGGGGGTGGGGGTGTCCTAGAATCTTGTATCCAGCCAACTTTGACCCATTGCCATCATTGAAGAGGCAAGTCCTGATGTGTAGACTGTGTACTGCCCCTCCCCACGGCCTTCTCCACGTCCCTGCCCCTCTCCACGGCCTTCTTCACGTCTCTACCCCCCCCGCGGCCTTCTCCACGTGAGGTACATAGTTGTATTTCATGCACCATTTCTATACTACGCGATCACAGCTGTGTGAACCAAGAATGGAGAAAGTTCGGCTAAATTCAATGAATTAATGCCAAAGCTTTAAATTTTTTTCTCAAGAAGATGTTTCTTTTAATTAAAAAAATGCAACATTTGACAAGAGCCCTACAGAATGTGCAGTACGTTATGGGCACAGTGGGCACAGTGACTACATCATCAAAATCACAGAATATGTCCTTAATACTGAATTGCGAAATGTCTGTTTTGTAAGAAAGAGAACATAAATTGAATGGAAACTGAGACTGTTAGCATAATTAAAACCAGGGGTGAGAAAGGACAGCGGTAAACCACTCTCTGTGCAGGTGTTCCGGCCACTTCTCTTGCTAATACTTGCTCTGTCACGCTCTCCTAACATTATGTGATATAGCAAGTCTTCAGTTTGCTCGAGTCCGTCACAACACTTGTTTTCGATAATGATTTTAACCGGAAATTTTGGTGTTATAAATCTAGATGTGGCTTGCGCTTAGGAAAGAAAACAAGAAAATTGAATAGTTTCGCGTGTAGGCCTACGATATAAAGTGATAAAAGGCGTGCTAACATAAATAGGATATAAATTTGCAAATGGATAGGCCTACGCAAAATCAATGTAGATCTAATTTAACGTTGTTATTTTCCGCAATGGACATCAAGCAATACAGGTAGGCCTACCGCGAAAACTAAAAATCAAAGGATCAAAGTCGAAATAACTTAAACGTAGCGTTGCACTAGGATGCGCTTGATGTGCCCGATTCTCCTCCGATGTAGTGTGTTAGTTGTGACAGATATGTTGATTGTGTTTTCACTGCGGGGTCTCTTTTCTCCAACAGGCTTCAGTCATCAGTATTTTCGGAAGTCAAACCTGGTCGTCGGGGAGACATTTATTTGTATGGGTTTATTGGACACCTGGCTGGATCGGACACACAGTATATATGAGTGAAAAATGGTAAATCACATGCCTAGAAAACTTTGTCTTGTTTTCTTAGAAAGTGTTTTCATAGTAGCAAAACTTCCAGGGATACCTATCTGTTGCTGATTGTCAAACATGGTCATATAATATGGTCTAGTTAAGAAAATTTGAATGAACTTTTGAAAATTTTGTAAGAATTGCTGTTTTTCTCCCCATAAGGATGTTCAGTACTGAAGAAAAAGTAATTTATTTTAAAAAAGCAAAAGTAAAAAGCTGAAAATATAGATAAAATGCCAGGAGTGTAGCACTTTAGCTGCAATTGATTTAAATTTTTTTTAAATCACATTGTTTGAAAATTGTCCATCATATTTGTTCAACCTATCGCTTGTAAAAGTCCAATCTTACATCCCCCCCCCCCCAAAAAAAAAAAAAAAACCTGGGTTAAAGAGTAATTTTCTCCTACTCACTGACTACTGCTTAATCCATCCCTACACTTAAATTTGATGTTTTATTCCATTTTAGGGAAAATGACAAGGCCAGTGAAATGGAACAACATCTTCTGTCACACACATTGCCTAGTTTTCATACAAGAAAATGGCAGGTTGTTCAGTATTGCAGCCCTGTGCCATGTATAATGATGGACCATGCAAGCTGGCAATGGCTTCTCAAGGAGGCTGAGAAAATAATACTGACACTATAGGTATGCTTCAAATAAACTTTTGATCTATTTTTTATGAAATGTAACTGTTACATGATGATTCTAAAAATCCGTATCACTTAATCAGTGCCTTGTTATTACAAATAGTAATGCTATAAGTGAAAATGGACCACAGTGAATCCAGTAGATCTTAGGAGACTGTCCATGCAGTTGGTCAGAAAGCTGAAAAGTTTATGGCAAAGATTGCACTACTAAGGGAGCCTTTGTTCAAATTTAATGACCAATATGAAATTTGCCAAAATAAAGCTGAGGCTATTTCTTTCTACAGTTTTCTTCTATGCTGTTACACCTATAACTTCTTACATACTTTTTGAATTTTAAACCATTAGTTAAATTTACATTTTCTTTACATGTAATATCTACTCACACATGCCTTCAGGTGGCAAAGGGGTATAAATGATGTTCCTTCTGTTGTGGTCTTCATGTCAAATATATACTGATGTCAAGAATGTAATACCATGGACAATTTTACAATCTGAACTTGCAAAATATGTTAACATCCTTGTAGTGGTCTAATGTAAAAGCTACAAACTTTATTTATCTTAGTGTCACAGAAAATAAAATCATGCCATTATTTCCTCTGTAAATGTATTTGTAAAATGTCACAAATCTGATACAACATGTATTTTCTATTTTAAATTGTATCTGCCTTCAGCTTGATTTTTTTTACGTTTGTCTGTCCTTAATACCCATGGAAAATGTGACATAGCCTTGTTTAATAAATCTCTAGCTTAGTTTCTTATCACTTAAAAGTCATGCTATTAATTTAATCCAATAACACAAAGATGAAAAAGATGACATTTTGAGATCTAAGAAAGAATAAGCCATTATTTTTGTAAATGGTCCATATACTGAAGTTGTGGTGTAGTGAGAAAAATAAAGCACATTGGTTGTGAAGAAGGTATGATATCACTGATATAGTAGAAAAAGATTTATATACAGACACCTGTGACACCAGCACCCACAGGTAAATATCAGTACCACTATATATATAGTGTATGGTGTCACTGATATAGTAGAAGAATATTTATATACAGACACCTGTGACACCAGCACCCACAGGTAAATATCAGTACCACTATATATACAGTGTATGATATCACTGATATAGTAGAAGAATATTTATATACAGACACCTGTGACACCAGCACCCACAGGTAAATATCAGTACCACTATATATATAGTGTATGATATCACTGATATAGTAGAAGAATATTTATATACAGACACCTGTGACACCAGCACCCACAGGTAAATATCAGTACCACTATATATACAGTGTATGGTGTCACTGATATAGTAGAAGAATATTTATATACAGACACCTGTGACACCAGCACCCACAGGTAAATATCAGTACCACTATATATACAGTGTATGATATCACTGATATAGTAGAAGAATATTTATATACAGACACCTGTGACACCAGCACCCACAGGTAAATATCAGTACCACTATATATACAGTGTATGATATCACTGATATAGTAGAAGAATATTTATATACAGACATCTGTGACACCAGCACCCACAGGTAAATATCAGTACCACTATATATACTGTGTATGATATCACTGATATATATAGTAGAAGAATATTTATATACAGACACCTGTGACACCAGCACCCACAGGTAAATATCAGTACCACTATATATACAGTGTATGATGTCACTGATATTGTAGAAGAATATTTATATACAGACACCTGTGACACCAGCACCCACAGGTAAATATCAGTACCACTATATATACAGTGTATGATATCACTGATATAGTAGAAGAATATTTATATACAGACACCTGTGACACCAGCACCCACAGGTAAATATCAGTACCACTATATATACAGTGTATGATGTCACTGATATTGTAGAAGAATATTTATATACAGACACCTGTGACTCCAGCACCTAGTTGTTTTTTGTTTACCCTATATATCGATGAGTTCGTCAGAGACCTACGGTCTTTAATACCTCATGACGGTTTCTTGGGTTGGTTACATTGCCTCTTACTAATGGACGACACTGTCATTCTGGCCACTAGTGGAGAGATGGCTGAGAGAGAATTACATATTCTGATTAATTTCTGCCAGAGATCCGGGATGGTGATTAACAACGATAAAACGGAGTTAATGGTGATAAACGGGGAAGAACGAGATAAGATACCTTTGACAGCTATAGATGTATTGGTTAAAAATTGCAAAGTGTATACATATCTAGGGGTAATGTTTAGTCAGACTGGCGGTTGTGTGGAAGCGGTCAGACAACAAATTTCCACAAAACAATCTCAACTTTTAAAGTTTGCGTCTTTTATTTCGAAAAATGCGGACTTCCCATTTCCTATAAAGAAAAAGGTCATGGAAGCAGCATTAATTTCTTCAATGCTGTATGGCTGTGAATCCTGGTTATGTTCAAGTTATAAAACAGCTCAGTCGACCTATTACGAAATTATCAAAAATTTATTAAGTGTCAGGCAGAGCACTCTTAATGACTTAATACTAGTCGAATTAGGAATACCCGAACTGAGCGCCAGGGTACGCGCTGCACAAAGATCCTATATGACTAAGATTCTTCAGACATGATCTGGCATGGTGGACGATCCTTTTATGCAAGTGTGGCAGCTTTGTTACGACAACGGCACCAGGGGAGCCCAATATCTGACCAAAGTGGTTAACTCTAATAACATTATAGAGGCAAATAGAGCCGAAATAAAGAATCGATTTAGAAATTCAATCAGAATTAAATCTGTTACATACTTTAAGATGAATCCTAACACCTTGGTGAACTGACTCTTCCTCTCTGGACAGCGCTATGTCTCATCCATGTGTCAACTGATAAGCTTGTCACTGATTTTTATATATGTTCAGCATCATATGTTTAAATTTCACCATTATTGGACTAAATTTGTCAAAATTATTATCGTTTAACTATTTTATGTCATGGAATTTGCCAGTCTTTTCAATGTAATTTTCAGTTTTCTAAAATATATCGTCCAAAAAAATAGTTTTTAGTGGACACAGTCAACTGATAACCTTATCACTGATTTTTATAATTGTTCAGCATCATATGTTTAAATTTCACCATTATTGGACTAGATTTGTCAAAGTTATTAACGTTTAACTATTTTATGTCTTGGAATTAGTCAGCCTTTTCAATGTTATTTTCAGTTTTCTCAAATATATATGTTCAGACAAAATCTTTTTTATTTTACACAGTCAACTGCTAAGCTTTTCATAGATTTTTATTGTTGTTAAGCATCATTTGTACAAATTTCACCAATGTTGGACTAGATTTGTCAAAATTATTAGCGTTTAACTATTTTATGTCATGGAATTTGCCAGTCTTTTCAATGTAATTTTCAGTTTTCTAAAATATATCGTCCAAAAAATAGTTTTTAGTGGACACAGTCAACTGATAACCTTATCAATGATTTTAATAATTGTTCAGCATCATTTGCACAAATTTCACCATTATTGGACTAGATTTGTCAAAATTATTAGCGTTTAACTATTTTATGTCTTGGAATTTGCCAGTCTTTTCAATGTTATTTTCAGTTTTCTAAAATATATCGTCCAAAAAATAGTTTTTAGTAGACACAGTCAACTGATAACCTTATCAATGATTTTTTTAATTGCTCAGCATCATATGTTTAAATTTCACCAATGTTGGACTAGATTTGTCAAAATTATTAGCGTTTAACTATTTCATGTCTTGGAATTAGTCAGCCTTTTCAATGTTATTTTCAGTTTTCTCAAATATATATGTTCAGACAAAATCTTTTTTATTTTGCACAGTCACCTGCTAAGCTTATCACAGATTTTTATTGTTGTTCAGCATCATTTGCACAAATTTCAGCATTATTGGACTAGATTTGTCAAAATTATTAGCGTTGAACTATTTGATATATTGCTCATTTCCAGGTGACCCTTTCCATACATTTGTCCAAATTTCACAAATATTGGACTAGATTTGTCAAAATTATTAACGTTTAACTATTTGATATATTGCTCATTTCCAGGTGACCCTTTCCATACAGTGTGGTGGCTTCTTGGTGAACTGACTCTTCCTCTCTGGACTCAGCTAATTCCTATGGAAAAAGCAGGCACTGAAAGACAGTAGCAAGAGCAGTGCTATGTCTCATCCATGTGTAGAATATATTGTATGAGGCAAGATTTAGGACATTGTCAAATGTTGTGCTAAACCTGATTCCAGAAATCCACTGTAAGGAGGAATCTGCATCTGGTATTGGTAGTATTTAGAAGTCTTGAATGGGTATGTATTGTTTTCCGGATGATATATATGGGTAATTTGGCACCTCTTACACAAACAAACTCAAATCGTAATATTTCTTGTTTCATTTTAGACTGACTGATATGTTGTGAAATCATAAAATTTGTTTTCGGTAATTCTACCTCTTGTCGAACAAATTGCTAATTAACCACCACCTCTACTACACACGGTCAACTGATAAGCTTATCACAGATATTTATTGTTGTTAAGCATCATTTGCACAAATTTCACAAATATTGGAGTAGATTTGTCAAAATTATTAGCGTTTAACTATTTTATGTCATGGAATTTGCCAGTCTTTTCAATGTAATTTTCAGTTTTCTAAAATATATCGTCCAAAAAAATAGTTTTTAGTGGACACAGTCAACTGATAACCTTATCACTGATTTTTATAATTGTTCAGCATCATATGTTTAAATTTCACCATTATTGGACTAGATTTGTCAAAGTTATTAACGTTTAACTATTTGATATATTGCTCATTTCCAGGTGACCCTTTCCATACAGTGTGGTGGCTTCTTGGTGAACTGACTCTTCCTCTCTGGACTCAGCTAATTCCTATGGAAAAAGCAGGCACTGAAAGACAGTAGCAAGAGCAGCGCTATGTCTCATCCATGTGTAGAATATATTGTATGAGGCAAGATTTAGGACATTGTCAAATGTTGTGCTAAACCTGATTCCAGAAACCCACTGTAAGGAGGAATCTGCATCTGGTATTGGTAGTATTTAGAAGTTTTGAATGGGTATGTATTGTTTTCCAGATGATATATATGGGTAATTTGGCACCTCTTACACAAACAAACTCAAATCGTAATATTTCTTGTTTCATTTTAGACTGGCTGATATGTTGTGAAATCGTAAAATTTGTTTTCGGTAATTCTACCTCTTGTCGAACAAATTGCTAATTAACCACCACCTCTACTACACACGGTCAACTGATAAGCTTATCACAGATATTTATTGTTGTTAAGCATCATTTGCACCAATTTCACAAATATTGGAGTAGATTTGTCAAAATTATTAGCGTTTAACTATTTTATGTCATGGAATTTGCCAGTCTTTTCAATGTAATTTTCAGTTTTCTAAAATATATCGTCCAAAAAAATAGTTTTTAGTGGACACAGTCAACTGATAACCTTATCACTGATTTTTATAATTGTTCAGCATCATATGTTTAAATTTCACCATTATTGGACTAGATTTGTCAAAGTTATTAACGTTTAACTATTTTATGTCTTGGAATTAGTCAGCCTTTTCAATGTTATTTTCAGTTTTCTCAAATATATATGTTCAGACAAAATCTTTTTTATTTTACACAGTCAACTGCTAAGCTTTTCATAGATTTTTATTGTTGTTAAGCATCATTTGTACAAATTTCACCAATGTTGGACTAGATTTGTCAAAATTATTAGCGTTTAACTATTTTATGTCATGGAATTTGCCAGTCTTTTCAATGTAATTTTCAGTTTTCTAAAATATATCGTCCAAAAAATAGTTTTTAGTGGACACAGTCAACTGATAACCTTATCAATGATTTTAATAATTGTTCAGCATCATTTGCACAAATTTCACCATTATTGGACTAGATTTGTCAAAATTATTAGCGTTTAACTATTTTATGTCTTGGAATTTGCCAGTCTTTTCAATGTTATTTTCAGTTTTCTAAAATATATCGTCCAAAAAATAGTTTTTAGTAGACACAGTCAACTGATAACCTTATCAATGATTTTTTTAATTGCTCAGCATCATATGTTTAAATTTCACCAATGTTGGACTAGATTTGTCAAAATTATTAGCGTTTAACTATTTTATGTCTTGGAATTAGTCAGCCTTTTCAATGTTATTTTCAGTTTTCTCAAATATATATGTTCAGACAAAATCTTTTTTATTTTGCACAGTCACCTGCTAAGCTTATCACAGATTTTTATTGTTGTTCAGCATCATTTGCACAAATTTCAGCATTATTGGACTAGATTTGTCAAAATTATTAGCGTTGAACTATTTGATATATTGCTCATTTCCAGGTGACCCTTTCCATACATTTGTCCAAATTTCACAAATATTGGACTAGATTTGTCAAAATTATTAACGTTTAACTATTTGATATATTGCTCATTTCCAGGTGACCCTTTCCATACAGTGTGGTGGCTTCTTGGTGAACTGACTCTTCCTCTCTGGACTCAGCTAATTCCTATGGAAAAAGCAGGCACTGAAAGACAGTAGCAAGAGCAGTGCTATGTCTCATCCATGTGTAGAATATATTGTATGAGGCAAGATTTAGGACATTGTCAAATGTTGTGCTAAACCTGATTCCAGAAATCCACTGTAAGGAGGAATCTGCATCTGGTATTGGTAGTATTTAGAAGTCTTGAATGGGTATGTATTGTTTTCCGGATGATATATATGGGTAATTTGGCACCTCTTACACAAACAAACTCAAATCGTAATATTTCTTGTTTCATTTTAGACTGACTGATATGTTGTGAAATCATAAAATTTGTTTTCGGTAATTCTACCTCTTGTCGAACAAATTGCTAATTAACCACCACCTCTACTACACACGGTCAACTGATAAGCTTATCACAGATATTTATTGTTGTTAAGCATCATTTGCACAAATTTCACAAATATTGGAGTAGATTTGTCAAAATTATTAGCGTTTAACTATTTTATGTCATGGAATTTGCCAGTCTTTTCAATGTAATTTTCAGTTTTCTAAAATATATCGTCCAAAAAAATAGTTTTTAGTGGACACAGTCAACTGATAACCTTATCAATGATTTTTATAATTGTTCAGCATCATATGTTTAAATTTCACCAATGTTAGAATAGATTTGTCAAAATTATTAGCGTTTAACTATTTTATGTCATGGAATTTGCCAGTCTTTTCAATGTAATTTTCAGTTTTCTAAAATATATCGTCCAAAAAATAGTTTTTAGTGGACACAGTCAACTTATAACCTTATCAATGATTTTTATAATTGTTCAGCATCATTTGCACAAATTTCACCATTATTGGACTAGATTTGTCAAAATTATTAGCGTTTAACTATTTTATGTCTTGGAATTTGCCAGTCTTTTCAATGTTATTTTCAGTTTTCTAAAATATATCGTCCAAAAAATAGTTTTTAGTGGACACAGTCAACTGATAACCTTATCAATGATTTTTATAATTGTTCAGCATCATATGTTTAAATTTCACCAATGTTGGACTAGATTTGTCAAAATTATTAGCGTTTAACTATTTTATGTCTTGGAATTAGTCAGCCTTTTCAATGTTATTTTCAGTTTTCTCAAATATATATGTTCAGACAAAATCTTTTTTATTTTGCACAGTCACCTGCTAAGCTTATCACAGATTTTTATTGTTGTTCAGCATCATTGGACTAGATTTGTCAAAATTATTAGCGTTGAACTATTTGATATATTGCTCATTTCCAGGTGACCCTTTCCATACAGTGTGGTGGCTTCTTGGTGAACTGACTCTTCCTCTCTGGACTCAGCTAATTCCTATGGAAAAAGCAGGCACTGAAAGACAGTAGCAAGAGCAGCGCTATGTCTCATCCATGTGTAGAATATATTGTATGAGGCAAGATTTAGGACATTGTCAAATGTTGTGCTAAACCTGATTCCAAAAACCCACTGTAAGGAGGAATCTGCATCTGGTATTGGTAGTATGTAGAAGTCTTGAATGGGTATGTATTGTTTTCCAGATGATATATATGGGTATTTTGGCACCTCTTACACAAACAAACTCAATTCGTAATATTTCTTGTTTCATTTTAGACTGAATGATATGTTGTGAAATCGTAAAATATGTTTTCGGTAATTCTACCTCTTGTTGGACAAATTTCTAATGAACAACACTTCTATGACACTCTGTCAACTGATAAGCTTATTAGAGATATTTATTGTTGTTAAGCATCATTTGCACAAATTTCACAAATATTGGAGTAGATTTGTCAAAATTATTAGCGTTTAACTATTTTATGTCATGGAATTTGCCAGTCTTTTTAATGTAATTTTCAGTTTTCTAAAATATATCGTCTAAAAAAATAGTTTTTAGTGGACACAGTCAACTGATAACCTTATCACTGATTTTTATAATTGTTCAGCATCATATGTTTAAATTTCACCAATGTTGGACTAGATTTGTCAAAATTATTAGCGTTTAACTATTTTATGTCTTGGAATTTGCCAGTCTTTTCAATGTAATTTTCAGTTTTCTAAAATATATCGCCCAAAAAAAATAGTTTTTAGTGCACACAGTCAATTGATAACCTTATCACTGATTTTTATTATTGTTCAGCATCATTTGTCCAAATTTCAAAAACATTGGAGTAGATTTGTTAAAATTATTAACGTTTAACTATTTGATATATTGCTCATTTCCAGGTGACCCTTTCCATAAAGTGTGGTGGCTTCTTGGTGAACCCACTCTTCCTCTCTGGACACGGTTAATTCCTATGGAAAAAGCAGGCATTAAAAGTCAGTAGCGAGACAGCGCTATGTCTCATCCATTTGTAGAATATATTGTATGAGGCAAGATTTAGGACATTGTCAAATGTTGTGCTAAACCTGATTCCAGAAACCCACTGTAAGGAGGAATCTGCATCTGGTATTGGTAGTATTTAGAAGTTTTGAAGGGGTATCTATTGTTTTCCAGATGATATATATGGGTAATTTGGCACCTCTTACACAAACAAACTCAAATCGTAATATTTCTTGTTTCATTTTAGACTGGCTGATATGTTGTGAAATCGTAAAATTTGTTTTCGGTAATTCTACCTCTTGTCGAACAAATTGCTAATGAACACCACTTCTACTACACACAGTCAACTGTTAAGCTTATCACAGATATTTATTGTTGTTAAGCATCATTTGCACAAATTTCACAAATATTGGAGTAGATTTGTCAAAATTATTAGCGTTTAACTATTTTATGTCATGGAATTTGCCAGTCTTTTCAATGTAATTTTCAGTTTTCTAAAATATATCGTCTAAAAAAATAGTTTTTAGTGGACACAGTCAACTGATAACCTTATCACTGATTTTTATAATTGTTCAGCATCATATGTTTAAATTTCACCAATGTTGGACTAGATTTGTCAAAATTATTAGCGTTTAACTATTTTATGTCTTGGAATTTGCCAGTCTTTTCAATGTTATTTTCAGTTTTCTAAAATATATCGTCCAAAAAAATTGTTTTTAGTCGACACAGTCAACTAATAACCTTATCACTGATTTTTATTATTGTTCAGCATCATTTGTCCAAATTTCAAAAACATTGGAGTAGATTTGTTAAAATTATTAACGTTTAACTATTTGATATATTGCTCATTTCCAGGTGACCCTTTCCATACAGTGTGGTGGCTTCTTGGTGAACTGACTCTTCCTCTCTGGACTCAGCTAATTCCTATGGAAAAAGCAGGCACTGAAAGACAGTAGCAAGAGCAGCGCTATGTCTCATCCATGTGTAGAATATATTGTATGAGGCAAGATTTAGGACATTGTCAAATGTTGTGCTAAACCTGATTCCAGAAACCCACTGTAAGGAGGAATCTGCATCTGGTATTGGTAGTATTTAGAAGTCTTGAATGGGTATGTATTGTTTTCCGGATGATATATATGGGTAATTTGGCACCTCTTACACAAACAAACTCAAATCGTAATATTTCTTGTTTCATTTTAGACTGACTGATATGTTGTGAAATCATAAAATTTGTTTTCGGTAATTCTACCTCTTGTCGAACAAATTGCTAATGAACATCACTTCTACTACACACGGTCAAATGATAAGCTTATCACAGATATTAATTGTTGTTAAGCATCATTTGCACAAATTTCACAAATATTGGAGTAGATTTGTCAAAATTATTAGCGTTTAACTATTTTATGTCATGGAATTTGCCAGTCTTTTCAATGTAATTTTCAGTTTTCTAAAATATATCGTCCAAAAAAATAGTTTTTAGTGGACACAGTCAACTGATAACCTTATCACTGATTTTTATAATTGTTCAGCATCATATGTTTAAATTTCACCATTATTGGACTAGATTTGTCAAAGTTATTAACGTTTAACTATTTTATGTCTTGGAATTAGTCAGCCTTTTCAATGTTATTTTCAGTTTTCTCAAATATATATGTTCAGACAAAATCTTTTTTATTTTACACAGTCAACTGCTAAGCTTTTCATAGATTTTTATTGTTGTTAAGCATCATTTGTACAAATTTCACAAATATTGGAGTAGATTTGTCAAAATTGTTAACATTTAACTATTTTATGCCTTGGAATTTGCCAGTCTTTTCAATGTAATTTTCAGTTTTCTTAAATATATTATTCGAAAAAATTGTTTTCAGAGGACACTGTCAAATGCTAAGCTTATCACAGATTTTTATTGTTGTCGTGCATCATTTGCACAAATTTCACCATTATTGGACAAGATTTGTCAAAATGATTAACGTTTAACTAATTTATGTCTTGGAATTTGTCAGCCTTTTCAATGTTATTTTCAGTTTTCTCAAAAATATATATATCGTCCAAAAAAATAGTTTTTAGTGGACACAGTCAACTGGTAACCTTATCACTGATTTTTATAATTGTTCAGCATCATATGTTTAAATTTCACCAATGTTGGACTAGATTTGTCAAAATTATTAGCGTTTAACTATTTTATGTCTTGGAATTTGCCAGTCTTTTCAATGTAATTTTCAGTTTTCTAAAATATATCGTCCAAAAAAAATAGTTTTTAGTGCACACAGTCAATTGATAACCTTATCACTGATTTCTATTATTGTTCAGCATCGTTTGTCCAAATTTCACAAATATTGGACTAGATTTGTCAAAATTGTTAACATTTAACTATTTTATGCCTTGGAATTTGCCAGTCTTTTCAATGTAATTTTCAGTTTTCTAAAATATATCGCCCAAAAAAAATAGTTTTTAGTGCACACAGTCAATTGATAACCTTATCACTGATTTTTATTATTGTTCAGCATCATTTGTCCAAATTTCAAAAACATTGGAGTAGATTTGTTAAAATTATTAACGTTTAACTATTTGATATATTGCTCATTTCCAGGTGACCCTTTCCATAAAGTGTGGTGGCTTCTTGGTGAACCCACTCTTCCTCTCTGGACACGGTTAATTCCTATGGAAAAAGCAGGCATTAAAAGTCAGTAGCGAGACAGCGCTATGTCTCATCCATTTGTAGAATATATTGTATGAGGCAAGATTTAGGACATTGTCAAATGTTGTGCTAAACCTGATTCCAGAAACCCACTGTAAGGAGGAATCTGCATCTGGTATTGGTAGTATTTAGAAGTTTTGAAGGGGTATCTATTGTTTTCCAGATGATATATATGGGTAATTTGGCACCTCTTACACAAACAAACTCAAATCGTAATATTTCTTGTTTCATTTTAGACTGGCTGATATGTTGTGAAATCGTAAAATTTGTTTTCGGTAATTCTACCTCTTGTCGAACAAATTGCTAATGAACACCACTTCTACTACACACAGTCAACTGTTAAGCTTATCACAGATATTTATTGTTGTTAAGCATCATTTGCACAAATTTCACAAATATTGGAGTAGATTTGTCAAAATTATTAGCGTTTAACTATTTTATGTCATGGAATTTGCCAGTCTTTTCAATGTAATTTTCAGTTTTCTAAAATATATCGTCTAAAAAAATAGTTTTTAGTGGACACAGTCAACTGATAACCTTATCACTGATTTTTATAATTGTTCAGCATCATATGTTTAAATTTCACCAATGTTGGACTAGATTTGTCAAAATTATTAGCGTTTAACTATTTTATGTCTTGGAATTTGCCAGTCTTTTCAATGTTATTTTCAGTTTTCTAAAATATATCGTCCAAAAAAATTGTTTTTAGTCGACACAGTCAACTAATAACCTTATCACTGATTTTTATTATTGTTCAGCATCATTTGTCCAAATTTCAAAAACATTGGAGTAGATTTGTTAAAATTATTAACGTTTAACTATTTGATATATTGCTCATTTCCAGGTGACCCTTTCCATACAGTGTGGTGGCTTCTTGGTGAACTGACTCTTCCTCTCTGGACTCAGCTAATTCCTATGGAAAAAGCAGGCACTGAAAGACAGTAGCAAGAGCAGCGCTATGTCTCATCCATGTGTAGAATATATTGTATGAGGCAAGATTTAGGACATTGTCAAATGTTGTGCTAAACCTGATTCCAGAAACCCACTGTAAGGAGGAATCTGCATCTGGTATTGGTAGTATTTAGAAGTCTTGAATGGGTATGTATTGTTTTCCGGATGATATATATGGGTAATTTGGCACCTCTTACACAAACAAACTCAAATCGTAATATTTCTTGTTTCATTTTAGACTGACTGATATGTTGTGAAATCATAAAATTTGTTTTCGGTAATTCTACCTCTTGTCGAACAAATTGCTAATGAACATCACTTCTACTACACACGGTCAAATGATAAGCTTATCACAGATATTAATTGTTGTTAAGCATCATTTGCACAAATTTCACAAATATTGGAGTAGATTTGTCAAAATTATTAGCGTTTAACTATTTTATGTCATGGAATTTGCCAGTCTTTTCAATGTAATTTTCAGTTTTCTAAAATATATCGTCCAAAAAAATAGTTTTTAGTGGACACAGTCAACTGATAACCTTATCACTGATTTTTATAATTGTTCAGCATCATATGTTTAAATTTCACCATTATTGGACTAGATTTGTCAAAGTTATTAACGTTTAACTATTTTATGTCTTGGAATTAGTCAGCCTTTTCAATGTTATTTTCAGTTTTCTCAAATATATATGTTCAGACAAAATCTTTTTTATTTTACACAGTCAACTGCTAAGCTTTTCATAGATTTTTATTGTTGTTAAGCATCATTTGTACAAATTTCACAAATATTGGAGTAGATTTGTCAAAATTGTTAACATTTAACTATTTTATGCCTTGGAATTTGCCAGTCTTTTCAATGTAATTTTCAGTTTTCTTAAATATATTATTCGAAAAAATTGTTTTCAGAGGACACTGTCAAATGCTAAGCTTATCACAGATTTTTATTGTTGTCGTGCATCATTTGCACAAATTTCACCATTATTGGACAAGATTTGTCAAAATGATTAACGTTTAACTAATTTATGTCTTGGAATTTGTCAGCCTTTTCAATGTTATTTTCAGTTTTCTCAAAAATATATATATCGTCCAAAAAAATAGTTTTTAGTGGACACAGTCAACTGGTAACCTTATCACTGATTTTTATAATTGTTCAGCATCATATGTTTAAATTTCACCAATGTTGGACTAGATTTGTCAAAATTATTAGCGTTTAACTATTTTATGTCTTGGAATTTGCCAGTCTTTTCAATGTAATTTTCAGTTTTCTAAAATATATCGTCCAAAAAAAATAGTTTTTAGTGCACACAGTCAATTGATAACCTTATCACTGATTTCTATTATTGTTCAGCATCGTTTGTCCAAATTTCACAAATATTGGACTAGATTTGTCAAAATTGTTAACATTTAACTATTTTATGCCTTGGAATTTGCCAGTCTTTTCAATGTAATTTTCAGTTTTCTTAAATATATTATTCGAAAAAATTGTTTTCAGAGGACACTGTCAAATGCTAAGCTTATCACAGATTTTTATTGTTGTCGTGCATCATTTGCACAAATTTCACCATTATTGGACAAGATTTGTCAAAATGATTAACGTTTAACTAATTTATGTCTTGGAATTTGTCAGCCTTCTCAATGTTATTTTCAGTTTTCTCAAAAATATATATATCGTCCAAAAAAATAGTTTTTAGTGGACACAGTCAACTGGTAACCTTATCACTGATTTTTATAATTGTTCAGCATCATATGTTTAAATTTCACCAATGTTGGACTAGATTTGTCAAAATTATTAGCGTTTAACTATTTTATGTCTTGGAATTTGCCAGTCTTTTCAATGTAATTTTCAGTTTTCTAAAATATATCGTCCAAAAAAAATAGTTTTTAGTGCACACAGTCAATTGATAACCTTATCACTGATTTCTATTATTGTTCAGCATCGTTTGTCCAAATTTCACAAATATTGGACTAGATTTGTCAAAATTGTTAACATTTAACTATTTTATGCCTTGGAATTTGCCAGTCTTTTCAATGTAATTTTCAGTTTTCTTAAATATATTATTCGAAAAAATTGTTTTTAGAGGACTCTGTCAACTGATAACCTTATCAATGATTTTTATAATTGTTCAGCATCATATGTTTAAATTTCACCAATGTTGGACTAGATTTGTCAAAATTATTAGCGTTTAACTATTTTATGTCATGGAATTTGCCAGTCTTTACAATGTAATTTTCAGTTTTCTAAAATATATCGTCCAAAAAATAGTTTTTAGTGGACACAGTCAACTGATAACCTTATCAATGATTTTAATAATTGTTCAGCATCATATGTTTAAATTTCACCAATGTTGGACTAGATTTGTCAAAATTATTAGCGTTTAACTATTTTATGTCTTGGAATTAGTCAGCCTTTTCAATGTTATTTTCAGTTTTCTCAAATATATATGTTCAGACAAAATCTTTTTTATTTTGCACAGTCACCTGCTAAGCTTATCACAGATTTTTATTGTTGTTCAGCATCATTTGCACAAATTTCAGCATTATTGGACTAGATTTGTCAAAATTATTAGCGTTGAACTATTTGATATATTGCTCATTTCCAGGTGACCCTTTCCATACAGTGTGGTGGCTTCTTGGTGAACTGACTCTTCCTCTCTGGACTCAGCTAATTCCTATGGAAGAAGCAGGCACTGAAAGACAGTAGCAAGAGCAGCGCTATGTCTCATCCATGTGTAGAATATATTGTATGAGGCAAGATTTAGGACATTGTCAAATGTTGTGCTAAACCTGATTCCAAAAACCCACTGTAAGGAGGAATCTGCATCTGGTATTGGTAGTATGTAGAAGTCTTGAATGGGTATGTATTGTTTTCCAGATGATATATATGGGTAATTTGGCACCTCTTACACAAACTCAATTCGTAATATTTCTTGTTTCATTTTAGACTGAATGATATGTTGTGAAATCGTAAAATATGTTTTCGGTAATTCTACCTCTTGTCCGACAAATTTCTAATGAACAACACTTCTATGACACACTGTCAACTGATAAGCTTATTAGAGATATTTATTGTTGTTAAGCATCATTTGCACAAATTTCACCAATGTTGGACTAGATTTGTCAAAATTATTAGCGTTTAACTATTTTATGTCATTGGATTTGCCAGTCTTTTCAATGTAATTTTCAGTTTTCTAAAATATATCGTCCAAAAAAATAGTTTTTAGTGCACACAGTCAACTGATAACCTTATCAATGATTTTTATAATTGTTCAGCATCATATGTTTAAATTTCACCAATGTTGGACTAGATTTGTCAAAATTATTAGCGTTTAACTATTTTATGTCATGGAATTTGCCAGTCTTTTCAATATAATTTTCAGTTTTCTAAAATATATCGTCCAAAAAAATCGTTTTTAGTGGTCACAGTCAACTAATAACCTTATCACTGATTTTTATTATTGTTCAGCATCATTTGTCCAAATTTCAAAAACATTGAGAGTAGATTTGTTAAAATTATTATTGTTTAACTATTTGATATATTGCTCATTTCCAGGTGACCCTTTCCATAAAGTGTGGTGGCTTCTTGGTGAACCCACTCTTCCTCTCTGGACACGGTTAATTCCTATGGAAAAAGCAGGCATTAAAAGTCAGTAGCGAGACAGCGCTATGTCTCATCCATTTGTAGAATATATTGTATGAGGCAAGATTTAGGACATTGTCAAATGTTGTGCTAAACCTGATTCCAGAAATCCACTGTAAGGAGGAATCTGCATCTGGTATTGGTAGTATGTAGAAGTTTTGAATGGGTATGTATTGTTTTCCAGATGATATATATGGGTAATTTGGCACCTCTTACACAAACAAACTCAAATCGTAATATTTCTTGTTTCATTTTAGACTGGCTGATATGTTGTGAAATCGTAAAATTTGTTTTGGGTAATTCTACCTCTTGTCGAACAAATTGCTTATGAACACCACTTCTACTACACACGGTCAACTGTTAAGCTTATCACAGATATTTATTGTTGTTAAGCATCATTTGTACAAATTTCACAAATATTGGAGTAGATTTGTCAAAATTATTAGCGTTTAACTATTTTATGTCATGGAATTTGCCAGTCTTTTCAATGTAATTTTGTTTTCTAAAATATATCGTCCAAAAAAATCGTTTTTAGTGCACACAGTAAACTGATAAGTTTCTCACTGATTTTTATAATTGTTCAGCATCATATGTTTAAATTTCACCAATGTTGGACCAGATTTGTCAAAATTATTAGCGTTTAACTATTTTATGTCATGGAATTTGCCAGTCTTTTCAATGTAATTTTCAGTTTTCTAAAATATATCGTCCAAAAAAATAGTTTTTAGTGGACACAGTCAACTGATAACCTTATCACTGATTTTTATAATTGTTCAGCATCATATGTTTAAATTTCACCAATGTTGGACTAGATTTGTCAAAGTTATTAGCGTTTAACTATTTTATGTCATGGAATTTGCCAGTCTTTTAAATGTAATTTTCAGTTTTCTAAAATATATCGTCCAAAAAAATCGTTTTTAGTGGTCACAGTCAACTGATAAGCTTCTCACTGATTTTTATAATAGTTCAGCATCATATGTTTAAATTTCACCATTATTGGACTAGATTTGTCAAAGTGATTAACGTTTAACTATTTTATGTCTTGGAATTAGTCAGCCTTTTCAATGTTATTTTCAGTTTTCTAAAATATATCATCCATTAAAAATCGTTTTAAGTGGACACAGTCAACAAATAAGCTTCTCACTGATTTTTATGTATGTTCAGCATCATATGTTTAAATTTCACTATTATTGGACTAGATTTGTTAAAGTTATTAACGTTTAACTATTTTATGTCTTGGAATTAGTCAGCCTTTTCAATGTTATTTTCAGTTTTCTCAAATATATATGTTCAGACAAAATCTTTTTTATTTTACACAGTCAACTGCTAAGCTTATCACAGATTTTTATTGTTGTTCAGCATCATTTGCATAAATTTCAACATTATTGGACTAGATTTGTCAAAATTATTAGCGTTTAACTATTTTATGTCTTGGAATTTGCCAGTCTTTTCAATGTAATTTTCAGTTTTCTAAAATATATCGTCCAAAAAAAATCGTTTTCAGTGGACACAGTCAACTGATACCCTTATCACTGATTTTTATTATTGTTCAGCATCATTTGTCCAAATTTCACAAATATTGGACTAGATTTGTCAAAATTATTAACGTTTAACTATTTGATATATTGCTCATTTCCAGGTGACCCTTTCCATAAAGTGTGGTGGCCTCTTGGTGAACAGACTCTTCCTCTCTGGACACGGCTAATTCCCATGGAAAAAGCAAGCATTGAAAGTCAGTAGCGGGACAGCGCTATGTCTCATCCATTTGTAGAATATATTGTATGAGGCAAGATTTAGGACATTGTCAAATGTTGTGCTAAACCTGATTCCAGAAATCCACTGTAAGGAGGAATCTGCATCTGGTATTGGTAGTATGTAGAAGTCTTGAATGGGTATGTATTGTTCTCCAGATGATATATATGGGTAATTTGGCACCTCTTACACAAACAAACTCAAATCGTAATATTTCTTGTTTCATTTTAGACTGACTGATATGTTATGAAATCGTAAAATTTGTATTCGGTAATTCTACCTCTTGTCGAACAAATTGCTAATGAACACCACTTCTACTACACACGGTCAACTGTTAAGCTTATCACAGATATTTATTGTTGTTAAGCATCATTTGTACAAATTTCACAAATATTGGAGTAGATTTGTCAAAATTATTAGCGTTTAACTATTTTATGTCATGGAATTTGCCAGTCTTTTCAATGTAATTTTCTGTTTTCTAAAATATATCGTCCAAAAAAATCGTTTTTAGTGCACACAGTCAACTGATAAGTTTCTCACTGATTTTTATAATTGTTCAGCATCATATGTTTAAATTTCACCAATGTTGGACCAGATTTGTCAAAATTATTAGCGTTTAACTATTTTATGTCATGGAATTTGCCAGTCTTTTCAATGTAATTTTCAGTTTTCTAAAATGTATCGTCCAAAAAAATAGTTTTTAGTGGACACAGTCAACTGATAACCTTATCACTGATTTCTATAATTGTTCAGCATCATATGTTTAAATTTCACCAATGTTGGACTAGATTTGTCAAAATTATTAGCGTTTAACTATTTTATGTCATGGAATTTGCCAGTCTTTTCAATGTAATTTTCAGTTTTCTAAAATATATCGTCCAAAAAAATCGTTTTAAGTGGACACAGTCAACTGATAAGCTTCTCACTGATTTTTATATATGTTCAGCATCATATGTTTAAATTTCACCATTATTGGACTTGATTTGTCAAAGTTATTAACGTTTAACTATTTTATGTCTTGGAATTAGTCAGCCTTTTCAATGTTATTTTCAGTTTTCTCAAATATATATGTTCAGACAAGATCTTTTTCATTTTACACAGTCAACTGCTAACTTTATCACAGATTTTTATTGTTGTTCAGCATCATTTGCACAAATTTCACCATTATTGGACTAGATTTGTCAAAATTATTAGCGTTTAACTATTTTATGTCTTGGAATTTGCCAGTCTTTTCAATGTTATTTTCAGTTTTCTAAAATATATCATCCATTAAAAATCGTTTTTAGTGGACACAGTCAACTGATAACCTTATCACTGATTTTTATTATTGTTCAGCATCATTTGTCCAAATTTCACAAATATTGGACTAGATTTGTCAAAATTATTAACGTTTAACTATTTGATATATTGCTCATTTCCATGTGACCCTTTTCATAGAGTGTGGTGGCCTCTTGGTGAACACACTCTTCCTCTCTGGACACGGCTAATTCCTATGGAAAAAGCAAGCATTGAAAGTCAATAGCGGGACAGCGCTATGTCTCATCCATTTGTAGAATATATTGTATGAGGTAAGATTTAGGACATTGTCAAATGTTGTGCTAAACCTGATTCCAGAAATCCACTGTAAGGAGGAATCTGCATCTGGTATTGGTAGTATGTCTTGAATGGGTATGTATTGTTTTCCAGATGATATATATGGGTAATTTGGCACCCCTTACACAAACAAACTCAAATCGTAATGTTTCTTGTTTCATTTTAGACTGACTGATGTTGTGAAATCGTAAAATTTGTTTTCGGTAATTCTACCTCTTGTCGAAGAAATTGCTAATGAACACCACTTCTACTACACACGGTCAACTGATAAGCTTATCACAGATATTTGTTGTTGTTAAGCATCATTTGTACAAATTGCACAAATATTGGAGTAGATTTGTCAAAATTATTAGCGTTTAACTATTTTATGTCATGGAATTTGCCAGTCTTTTCAATGTAATTTTCAGTTTTCTAAAATATATCGTCCAAAAAAATAGTTTTTAGTGGACACAGTCAACTGATAACCTTATCACTGATTTTTAAAATTGTTCAGCATCATATGTTTAAATTTCACCAATGTTGGACTAGATTTGTCAAAATTATTAGTGTTTAACTATTTTATGTCATGGAATTTGCCAGTCTTTTCAATGTAATTTTCAGTTTTCTAAAATATATCGTCCAAAAAAATAGTTTTTAGTGGACACAGTCAACTGATAACCTTATCACTGATTTTTAAAATTGTTCAGCATCATATGTTTAAATTTCACCAATGTTGGACTAGATTTGTCAAAATTATTAGTGTTTAACTATTTTATGTCATGGAATTTGCCAGTCTTTTCAATGTAATTTTCAGTTTTCTAAAATATATCGTCCAAAAAAATAGTTTTTAGTGGACACAGTCAACTGATAACCTTATCACTGATTTTTATAATTGTTCAGCATCATATGTTTAAATTTCACCAATGTTGGACTAGATTTGTCAAAATTATTAACGTTTAACTATTTTATGTCATGGAATTTGCCAGTCTTTTCAATGTAATTTTCAGTTTTCTAAAATATATCATCCAAAAAAATCGTTTTAAGTGGACACAGTCAACTGATAACCTTATCATTGATTTTTATAATTGTTCAGCATCAAATATTTAAATTTCACCAATGTTGGACTAGATTTGTCAAAATTATTAACGTTTAACTATTTTATGTCTTCGAATTTGTCAGTCTTTTCAATGTTATTTTCAGTTTTCTAAAATATATCATCCATTAAAAATCGTTTTAAGTGGACACAGTCAACTGATAAGCTTCTCACTGATTTTTATATATGTTCAGCATCATATGTTTAAATTTCACCATTATTGGACTTGATTTGTCAAAGTTATTAACGTTTAACTATTTTATGTCTTGGAATTTGTCAGCCTTTTCAATGTTATTTTCAGTTTTCTCAAATATATATGTTCAGACGAAATCTTTTTCATTTCACACAGTCAATTGATAAGCTTATCACAGACTTTTATTGTTGTTCAGTATCATTTGCACCAATTTCACCATTATTGGACTAGATTTGTCAAAATTATTAACGTTTAACTATTTTATGTCTTGGAATTTGTCAGCCTTTTCAATGTTATTTTCAGTTTTCTCAAATATATATATTCATACAAAATCTTTTTCATTTTACACAGTCAACTGATAACTTTATTACAGATTTTGATTATTGTTCAGCATCATTTGCACCAATTTCACCATTATTGGACTATATTTGTCAAAATTATTAGCGTTTAACTATTTTATGTCTTGGAATTTGCCAGTCTTTTCAATGTAATTTTCAGTTTTCTAAAATATATCGTCCAAAAAAATCATTTTTAGTGGACACAGTCAAGTGATTAACTTATCACTGATTTTTATTATTGTTCAGCATCATTTGTCCAAATTTCACAAATATTGGACTAGATTTGTCAAAATTATAAACGTTTAACTATTTGATATATTGCTCATTTCCAGGTGACCCTTTCCATACAGTGTGGTGGCTTCTTGGTGAACTGACTCTTCCTCTCTGGACTCAGCTAATTCCTATGGAAAAAGCAGGCACTGAAAGACAGTAGCAAGAGCAGCGCTATGTCTCATCCATGTGTAGAATATATTGTATGAGGCAAGATTTAGGACATTGTCAAATGTTGTGCTAAACCTGATTCCAGAAACCCACTGTAAGGAGGAATCTGCATCTGGTATTGGTAGTATTTAGAAGTTAAGAATGGGTATGTATTGTTTTCCAGATGATATATATGGGTAATTTGGCACCTCTTACACAAACAAACTCAAATCATAATATTTCTTGTTTCATTTTAGACTGGCTGATATGTTGTGAAATCGTAAAATTTGTTTTCGGTAATTCTACCTCTTGTCGAACAAATTGCTAATGAACACCACTTCTACTACACACGGTCAACTGTTAAGCTTATCACAGATATTTATTGTTGTTAAACATCATTTGCACAAATTTCACAAATATTGGAGTAGATTTGTCAAAATTATTAGCGTTTAACTATTTTATGTCATGGAATTTGCCAGTCTTTTCAATGTAATTTTCAGTTTTCTAAAATATATCGTCTAAAAAAATAGTTTTTAGTGGACACAGTCAACTGATAACCTTATCACTGATTTTTATAATTGTTCAGCATCATATGTTTAAATTTCACCAATGTTGGACTAGATTTGTCAAAATTATTAGCGTTTAACTATTTTATGTCTTGGAATTTGCCAGTCTTTTCAATGTAATTTTCAGTTTTCTAAAATATATCGTCTAAAAAAATAGTTTTTAGTGGACACAGTCAACTGATAACCTTATCACTGATTTTTATAATTGTTCAGCATCATATGTTTAAATTTCACCAATGTTGGACTAGATTTGTCAAAATTATTAGCGTTTAACTATTTTATGTCTTGGAATTTGCCAGTCTTTTCAATGTAATTTTCAGTTTTCTAAAATATATCGTCCAAAAAAAATAGTTTTTAGTGCACACAGTCAATTGATAACCTTATCACTGATTTCTATTATTGTTCAGCATCGTTCGTCCAAATTTCACAAATATTGGACTAGATTTGTCAAAATTGTTAACATTTAACTATTTTATGCCTTGGAATTTGCCAGTCTTTTCAATGTAATTTTCAGTTTTCTTAAATATATTATTCGAAAAAATTGTTTTCAGAGGACTCTGTCAACTGATAACCTTATCAATGATTTTTATAATTGTTCAGCATCATATGTTTAAATTTCACCAATGTTGGACTAGATTTGTCAAAATTATTAGCGTTTAACTATTTTATGTCATGGAATTTGCCAGTCTTTTCAATGTAATTTTCAGTTTTCTAAAATATATCGTCCAAAAAATAGTTTTTAGTGGACACAGTCAACTGATAACCTTATCAATGATTTTTATAATTGTTCAGCATCATATGTTTAAATTTCACCAATGTTGGACTAGATTTGTCAAAATTATTAGCGTTTAACTATTTTATGTCTTGGAATTAGTCAGCCTTTTCAATGTTATTTTCAGTTTTCTAAAATATATATGTTCAGACAAAATCTTTTTTATTTTGCACAATCACCTGCTAAGCTTATCACAGATTTTTATTGTTGTTCAGCATCATTTGCACAAATTTCAGCATTATTGGACTAGATTTGTCAAAATTATTAGCGTTGAACTATTTGATATATTGCTCATTTCCAGGTGACCCTTTCCATACAGTGTGGTGGCTTCTTGGTGAACTGACTCTTCCTCTCTGGACTCAGCTAATTCCTATGGAAAAAGCAGGCACTGAAAGACAGTAGCAAGAGCAGCGCTATGTCTCATCCATGTGTAGAATATATTGTATGAGGCAAGATTTAGGACATTGTCAAATGTTGTGCTAAACCTGATTCCAGAAACCCACTGTAAGGAGGAATCTGCATCTGGTATTGGTAGTATTTAGAAGTTAAGAATGGGTATGTATTGTTTTCCAGATGATATATATGGGTAATTTGGCACCTCTTACACAAACAAACTCAAATCATAATATTTCTTGTTTCATTTTAGACTGGCTGATATGTTGTGAAATCGTAAAATTTGTTTTCGGTAATTCTACCTCTTGTCGAACAAATTGCTAATGAACACCACTTCTACTACACACGGTCAACTGTTAAGCTTATCACAGATATTTATTGTTGTTAAACATCATTTGCACAAATTTCACAAATATTGGAGTAGATTTGTCAAAATTATTAGCGTTTAACTATTTTATGTCTTGGAATTTGCCAGTCTTTTCAATGTAATTTTCAGTTTTCTAAAATATATCGTCTAAAAAAATAGTTTTTAGTGGACACAGTCAACTGATAACCTTATCACTGATTTTTATAATTGTTCAGCATCATATGTTTAAATTTCACCAATGTTGGACTAGATTTGTCAAAATTATTAGCGTTTAACTATTTTATGTCTTGGAATTTGCCAGTCTTTTCAATGTAATTTTCAGTTTTCTAAAATATATCGTCTAAAAAAATAGTTTTTAGTGGACACAGTCAACTGATAACCTTATCACTGATTTTTATAATTGTTCAGCATCATATGTTTAAATTTCACCAATGTTGGACTAGATTTGTCAAAATTATTAGCGTTTAACTATTTTATGTCTTGGAATTTGCCAGTCTTTTCAATGTAATTTTCAGTTTTCTAAAATATATCGTCCAAAAAAAATAGTTTTTAGTGCACACAGTCAATTGATAACCTTATCACTGATTTCTATTATTGTTCAGCATCGTTCGTCCAAATTTCACAAATATTGGACTAGATTTGTCAAAATTGTTAACATTTAACTATTTTATGCCTTGGAATTTGCCAGTCTTTTCAATGTAATTTTCAGTTTTCTTAAATATATTATTCGAAAAAATTGTTTTCAGAGGACTCTGTCAACTGATAACCTTATCAATGATTTTTATAATTGTTCAGCATCATATGTTTAAATTTCACCAATGTTGGACTAGATTTGTCAAAATTATTAGCGTTTAACTATTTTATGTCATGGAATTTGCCAGTCTTTTCAATGTAATTTTCAGTTTTCTAAAATATATCGTCCAAAAAATAGTTTTTAGTGGACACAGTCAACTGATAACCTTATCAATGATTTTTATAATTGTTCAGCATCATATGTTTAAATTTCACCAATGTTGGACTAGATTTGTCAAAATTATTAGCGTTTAACTATTTTATGTCTTGGAATTAGTCAGCCTTTTCAATGTTATTTTCAGTTTTCTAAAATATATATGTTCAGACAAAATCTTTTTTATTTTGCACAATCACCTGCTAAGCTTATCACAGATTTTTATTGTTGTTCAGCATCATTTGCACAAATTTCAGCATTATTGGACTAGATTTGTCAAAATTATTAGCGTTGAACTATTTGATATATTGCTCATTTCCAGGTGACCCTTTCCATACAGTGTGGTGGCTTCTTGGTGAACTGACTCTTCCTCTCTGGACTCAGCTAATTCCTATGGAAAAAGCAGGCACTGAAAGACAGTAGCAAGAGCAGCGCTATGTCTCATCCATGTGTAGAATATATTGTATGAGGCAAGATTTAGGACATTGTCAAATGTTGTGCTAAACCTGATTCCAGAAACCCACTGTAAGGAGGAATCTGCATCTGGTATTGGTAGTATTTAGAAGTTAAGAATGGGTATGTATTGTTTTCCAGATGATATATATGGGTAATTTGGCACCTCTTACACAAACAAACTCAAATCATAATATTTCTTGTTTCATTTTAGACTGGCTGATATGTTGTGAAATCGTAAAATTTGTTTTCGGTAATTCTACCTCTTGTCGAACAAATTGCTAATGAACACCACTTCTACTACACACGGTCAACTGTTAAGCTTATCACAGATATTTATTGTTGTTAAACATCATTTGCACAAATTTCACAAATATTGGAGTAGATTTGTCAAAATTATTAGCGTTTAACTATTTTATGTCATGGAATTTGCCAGTCTTTTCAATGTAATTTTCAGTTTTCTAAAATATATCGTCTAAAAAAATAGTTTTTAGTGGACACAGTCAACTGATAACCTTATCACTGATTTTTATAATTGTTCAGCATCATATGTTTAAATTTCACCAATGTTGGACTAGATTTGTCAAAATTATTAGCGTTTAACTATTTTATGTCTTGGAATTTGCCAGTCTTTTCAATGTAATTTTCAGTTTTCTAAAATATATCGTCTAAAAAAATAGTTTTTAGTGGACACAGTCAACTGATAACCTTATCACTGATTTTTATAATTGTTCAGCATCATATGTTTAAATTTCACCAATGTTGGACTAGATTTGTCAAAATTATTAGCGTTTAACTATTTTATGTCTTGGAATTTGCCAGTCTTTTCAATATAATTTTCAGTTTTCTAAAATATATCGTCCAAAAAAATCGTTTTTAGTGGTCACAGTCAACTAATAACCTTATCACTGATTTTTATTATTGTTCAGCATCATTTGTCCAAATTTCAAAAACATTGGAGTAGATTTGTTAAAATTATTTTTGTTTAACTATTTGATATATTGCTCATTTCCAGGTGACCCTTTCCATAAAGTGTGGTGGCTTCTTGGTGAACCCACTCTTCCTCTCTGGACACGGTTAATTCCTATGGAAAAAGCAGGCATTAAAAGTCAGTAGCGAGACAGCGCTATGTCTCATCCATTTGTAGAATATATTGTATGAGGCAAGATTTAGGACATTGTCAAATGTTGTGCTAAACCTGATTCCAGAAATCCACTGTAAGGAGGAATCTGCATCTGGTATTGGTAGTATGTAGAAGTTTTGAATGGGTATGTATTGTTTTCCAGATGATATATATGGGTAATTTGGCACCTCTTACACAAACAAACTCAAATCGTAATATTTCTTGTTTCATTTTAGACTGGCTGATATGTTGTGAAATCGTAAAATTTGTTTTCGGTAATTCTACCTCTTGTCGAACAAATTGCTAATGAACACCACTTCTACTACACACGGTCAACTGTTAAGCTTATCACAGATATTTATTGTTGTTAAGCATCATTTGTACAAATTTCACAAATATTGGAGTAGATTTGTCAAAATTATTAGCGTTTAAC